>NC_041389.1:284794411-284848055 GCF_002162155.2 Triticum dicoccoides
GGGGTTTGGGGAATATTATTGGCTAGTTGGCCGAAGGGCGGTTGAATCGGATTTGGGGGGAATTTTTGTGTGGGGGGGGGGATTTTCGCGCGGTGGGAGGGGGGAGTTTGGCGCATGGTTGGTTTCTCCAAGTGCAGTCCCACGTGCCAGTGAAGAGGCAAGCCGAAGCGCGTTCAGTTTGCGTGAGCCGTGTGCAGGACCGAATGTGTGTGGGGTGCAATGCGACCGCGACAGGAGTGATGTGAGTGTACCGCCTTTTTTCCTTTTAAACTAGGTGCTTCACCCCCTCAAAAAAAAATTTGTTGTTTCTCGCGATCCATCGATACTACTTACTTGTAATCCAGTAATCCCGACTAAAACGGCGCGGTCGGGTCTTTTCCCGCTCGATATGCTGGGAGGATGGCTTAGTTGGGTTTTTTAGGATGAGTAATGCTACACCTACGTAATCCCAGTTACGTAATTAATGTAATGTGAAACGTGTGAGATGTTGATTGTAGATTGGGGGGGGGAGGGGCCCACCACCATGAAAATCAGGGGAGGAGAGAGAGAGAGAAGCAATTTATGTTAACCCTTTCGTAGGTTCCCATAGATGTAGAAAGATGTGAAATGCGTGAATGTGTAGTGGATGTACTATTGGAGTGCCTAAGATAAATTGTGTATGTATAGACCCTATGTGTTTATATTACTTCGCATGTTAGATTTGTCTCGGTTCAATAAAAAGCAGAGTTGGTGATGATGGTGTGCCTGTCATCCTGCAATATAGGCCATCCTACAATTTACCCGCACTCCTCTCCACATTTGCAGATCAGGCTTTCCCCTGTTCATCTTTTCTCCCACAAGACCTTGACCTTCCGTGCAACGCACGGGCATCTTGCTAGTACTCCTACAATATGTATATTATTGTGAAAGTTCATATACACCGGCCGAGATTAATGCAAACACGGCAGATTTTCATTACATTTCGAACTTTTATAGGACAGAAAAAATAAAAGAAACCCGACCCTAAACCTATTCTATGATGGCGACCGACGTCCTCCATCAGCGATCTCTATGTACGGGGGTGGGGTTCAAGACCCATGAAGTGAAGGTGCAGTCTCTGGCAAGGAAGAGTAGAACACGGGATACGGACCGGCCAGTTGGCACACCATGCCCTGCCGCCTCCCATGCCTTACTCATCCTCGGAGGAGTCCCCAACCTCGGCGGTGCCAGACGTTGGATGGCAGCAAGTAGGACGCGTGGCTGATGGTGCTCCCGTCGTCGGCCGCTAGCATGGCCACCTTTTGTGCGGTCGCGTCCGCGTCCGGCTACGCCGCTATTGCGTCGCGAGAGGCGACTTGAGCGAAGGCGGCGACCTCGAGATTCATCCCCGAAGACAAGCTCTCCCGCAGAGCGTTCGCACTTGCGGTCATGGGGGATGTGGTGCCAAGTAAGAGGATGATGCGCTATGGTGTGGAGGTTAGCTGGGCGTTTCCACTTTAAGTAGCGCATTCCGGTGAGGCCAAGCGTCCGGGTGCGTCATTAAGTCGCCAGAGTTGGTTCCTCGGGCACCAAGCCTCTAAACGACGACATACAAACGAACCGCATGAATGCGGCAGCTGGCGCCGACTGTGAACGCACCGCGTGACGGTGCGAGGGACGAGGGTTTTGGTGTGCCAGGGTAGTCAGTTGCGGTCGTAGCAACGTTGGAGATGCCCTTTGCTCACATGCAATCCCTGCATGTCATTGAAAAAGCAAGATGACCCGGCATGGTCTCTGGTCCTGAGGATGTAGTTGGCCACGCTCCACCACTCCGCGGACGCGTCGCGGTGCCCTGTGCATCCTCGACGAGCCGGGTGTTGGGGTGTGTTTGGATTATGGCCAAAGTGCACCTTACCAAAATTTTGGTCATGACCCAAAGATTGGTCTTTGTTTGTATGGTTACCATTTTTTGGCATGCCAATGAACTCTAGCCAACTCTAGTTCATTTTTCTTGCCAATGTCGTCCAAATCATGGGCAACCAATACCTCAACCAAAATTTAGGCTACCCAATGCTTTGATGGGGTAACCTTGGGCACAAACCAAACATATTGTTGGTCATGCCACAGTACTAACGCCACCCTCGGCACACTGAAACCGACCGTGTCTAGTGATGATATGAGCGTGTCGCTCACCGTGGTCGCCGTGTCCAGAGGCGGTGCTGGAGCTGCGCCCCGTTGTTGGCCCCAACGACCCACATGAACGGTTGTCGGTGGCGAGGAGGTCGTGGGCCAGCTCCTCCATTGGACTAGTCTGCGCTACGTCGTCCCGACGGGTGTGCCCCACATGTCAGTTTCCCTATTTTCACGGCCATATTCGAGCGCCAGTACTCCGTGTTGCGCATTAGGCCTTTCACTATGTAGGCCAAGCGAGACAACTTATTGTTTATTTGAGCCATTCAAGTATAATCATGTGGCGTTTGCTTATTTCTCATTCCTCTCCAACCCTCTTCTCCATCGATCACATCGCCCTCCAGTCGAGTCCATCCTCCCGCATGCCTCATTTGAACATTCCGCCGAGTATCATTCGCATGTACCCACCCTAGTCCTCTTTCAATCGATCTCCGGACCCCGAGATGAAATCGAGAGAGAACGAGTGGGGGCACGTGATACCTAAGGCGGATTCAAAATTTTGAACCGGTGATCATAGCATCTGCAAATCATATATAAAGGGTATTCAATGTTCGTTTCCTTTTTGAACCTACAATATACTCCCTCCTATCCTTTCTAGTTTACATATAAGATTTATGTGTAGTCAAAGTATCTCCACTTTGATCAAAAAGGTATCAACATTCAACAACACACCCAATCAATATTGTTAGATTCATACGTACTCCTAGATTTGTACTCGAGATGGTTTCGAATTTGTTTTCAACCACGTGAATGTGCTTGTTCTCGCGCATGCTCTTCCTACTAGGATTCGCCACGTATAGCCAGTCCAATAGTAACTTTTTTAAGCTCCCTGTCCAATAGTACGCGTGGAGTACTGACAACATCTGTACTCCCTCCTTCCATTTATATAGGGCCTATGTGGAGGAGAGAGATGTGAGAAAGTAAGGGGAGTGAGATCTCATGTAAGAGCCTTAACTATATACGCATTCCTAGTTAAATACTAGTACAATAAATATGAAGAGAGAGATAGAGAGGAGATGGAAAAAAGTACTAATACAATAGCCAACCTTATATACTTTTTGCAGGAAATAGCCAACCTTATAGCCCACACTACCGTATGAGTGCATATAATAGATGATGGCTATAGATGACATGGCAGTCCCTCATAGCCATCGATTGGCTATATTATTAACCATGCTCTAATGCGTTTTTAAAACCACATTTGACTATTCACAAGATTAATAGTACATGAGATGTATAATGTGAAAATTGTATCATTGGAAACTCCTTTCACATACAAATTTGACCGTATGCTTTGTGTAAGTTGCATGTCATATATTATTACTCTAACATTTGGTCAAAGTTAGCCTCGAAAAATGCATTAGGCCCTGTATAGTAAATGGAAGGAGGGAGTAGTAGTGGAAGTGGATCCTCTGACGTAGGTATCCCTGCCTTACCCTCCCTTTCGGTCACTTACTGGTGGACCCCATGCTTGCTAGGCCCCACATGTCAGTTACTCAATGGGTTCGACCATGTCAGGGGATCCTCATCGGTAGTATACTCCCTCTGTTTTTATTTACTCCGCATAAAACGGAGGGAGTGGTAGTATAATAAATGACGCGGGCGGGGGAGGGGGAGGGACGTCGGTTTGCTCTCAACTGCGGTCCCACAAGGGAGCAAAAACGCAAGACGAAGCGCGTTCCATTCGGTGAGCGATGTGGAGGGTCCAGCGTGCCGGGCTGCAACATGAACGCGACAAGAGCGATGTAGAGTCAAAACCGATTGACCGGTCGTCACCGGAACCACTATTCACACCAGAACCTTCGCTACTCAGCCTACGCCAGCCACTGCCCTAAAACCACACCTAATCTCCGGCCCACCCCCCCACCTTTCGATCCCCTAGCCTGCATCAAGCGTCCCCTAGTTCGCCAGAAAGCCATGGTGCGCCGCAAGATCACTTACTACAAGATGCTGACGCCGGAGCGCCGCGCAGAAATCGCGGTGGCGGTCGGCGCCATAGACCTCCGTTCCCAAGCTCGCTTTGCGGCGGGCCAATCCCCGAGTTCTCTGGAGCCATGCTACGAGGAGGAGGAAGACGATCCAATGTTCATGGCGGAGGTCGTGGAGCAGAAGGCCCCCGATGGGTATGAGACGATGGACGTCGACTTCGTGCCGGCGTCCGAGTCCCCCATGGTGCAGGCGAACCAGCAGTTCAACATGGCGATACTAAAGGAGGACCGGGAGGCAGAGGCTCAACTCGACACGGAGCGCGCGCATGCCGCTGCCATCAAGGCTCTCTTGCAGGTGGAACCGGATGTCGTGGATGTGAACCAGGCGGCGGAGGCTCAACTTGAGGCGGAGCGCGCGGATGCCGCTGCCATCGAGGCCCTCCTGCAGGCGGAACCAGATGTCCTGGACTTGAACCGGGCAGCAGAGGCTCGACTCCATGCAGAGCGTGCGGATGCGCTCTCATCGACACCCTCCTGTAGGCGGAACCGGATGTCCTGCACTTGAACCGGGTGGCGGAGGCTCGACTCGACGCGGAGCGCGCGGATGCCGCTGCCATCGAGGCCCTCCTACAGGCGGAACCGGACTTCCTCGACTTGAACCAGGCTGTGCTCTCGTCCGTGCAGAGCGCCCGCACGCTCTGCTTGAACGAGTAGCTGGAGGCCGAGGACAACCACGGTGCGGAGACATACGTCGGCAGCTACGGCTGGTTCACGCCGGCAGCCAAAGACGACGAGGCCGTCTCTTTCTGCAAGCAGTGATAGTTTTTCTTTATGTTGTTGTTTTATGGATCTTTTGCGGTGTAAAAACATATATTTGTTATGCAAGTCGCCTGACTTGGGTCAGTCTACCATTTCAGGCGATGGATGAATATCCTACGTCTCCTAACCCTTCTTTCCTTCTTCATCACCTCTTCTTCTTCCCCAACAGACCACCGCACGGGCCGTATGGATACTCCCCAACATGCGGTTGGATAAACATACTCTATGAACGAAAATTATGTGTCAGCGATAGGATGGCTGTGTTTGGTTTGTTCACATGCAACAACACGTGTCAGTGAGGGTGCGTTCCCTTGGTTGGGTTTGCGGCGTGCAGGAGCGACTGTGTGAGTCTGCGGTGCGACAGCGGCACGCAGGAGCGACAGTGTGAGGGTGCGGTGCGACCGCGACAGCTGTGCGCAAGTGTACCTCCTTCTCATTTTGAAAACTTTAGGCAAGCTTGGCAAAAATGTGTGGAGAAGTTTGGCAATGCAAGGCCTAGACCCAAACAGGATAAGTACATACGTACTTGGAGTACTAGTGTTAAAAAAGAAAGGCGGGGTTTTCCTTCGCGGGATTTAATCGATACAAATCCTCATTTCACGTGTAATTTAATGTTTATTTTTTCTCCAAAGACCAAAGAGCTAAACATCTCACTCCTCATCGCTTCATTAATGCAGCGCCATGCAAACCAACCTTCTCACTTCCGCATGCATGCAGGGGATATTAATGTCCTTGGTTGCTATTACTCCCTCCGTCCGGAAATACTTGTTGGATGAATGGATGTATCTAGATGTATTTTAGTTCTAGATACATTCACTTTTATGCATTTCTCCGACAAGTATTTCTGGATGGAGGGAGTACGAGGCAAACCCCATCAATTTTGCCTCGATTAGTGTTAGTGGCCCTTTGCAAATTGTAATTTTGATATACTGGCCTTGTGTACAAAAAATGGAGGTAGTAACTATATTTGATTTCCTTCCCCATTGCGGTGATGTCGATGATATATTTTTTTGTGGTTTGGCGAAGTGCGTTCGATGGAGAAAACCATTGAGGGAGACCACGATAAGTCGTTCGCAAGTGCCGCCTGCAAGCCAGGACAACCGCCTTATTTGCATCCAGGAAGTCCGTTGAACCAAAGGACTAGTACTACTAGGAGTACACAATAGCGTTGTCCGTCCATCTTAGTGCGGTGAGATGGCTTCTCGAAGAAGACGATGGAGAAGCGGAGTCTACGAAGAGTGAAATGATGGTTGCTTCATACGTGCTTTTGTGATTTGACGCCTCACTGCTTTGTGATTTGTGATAGAAGGGACAAGGGAGTAGACTATGTGCTCTATACTGTACTACATGCGTCCAAGCATGGGACAAAGAGGAGAGACGTTGCATTTTTCTATTCCTTCAATCAATCAATCAAGGAGCTTTGGTTCCATCTTTTTCGCTTTGGCAACACCGTCCACAATGGTTCCCACGATGCCAAAAGCTATTTTCACATTTGGCTACACATTGTGGATGCCCTTAACCGTACCACTTGGTTTTGCTCCTGTGTGCTATCTATACAAATCTCAATTATATTGATCTAAAAAATTATAGAATCAAGATTTGTAAAAAGGAGGTGATTTTGCCGCGCGGATGGCGGGGGAGGTTTCTTATTTTCAGAGGATGTTGTCCTAGCGGTTTACTAACATGCGGTCCCACGTGTCAGTGCTTTACCAAGCCGATCCGCGTCCCACATGAGGCAGAACAACGGCAGAAGCAACACATGGTTAAGTTGAAGAAGATGAGGGAGAAGCGGATTCAGCAACGAGTGAAATGATGCTTGCTTCGTCCCTCCAACTTCTTTTTTAGCATTATTAGTTCATCCCTCCAACTTAACTGCAGGAAAGGTGCAGCTTTGTGATTTGAAGCCTCATTGCTCATTACTACGCCGGCACCATGACTGGGGTGCTTCACCCTGGCTACTCTGCACTGTATTCTAGTATGGCACATGGACCTGGTAGCTTGATGTCCCACATGTCAGCGAAAGGGACTAGAAGATTGATGAAAGCGAGCGCTCCACTCTTACGACGGAGGAGTACACGACACGACGGCCCAGTGAACTGTCACTTGTACTGTATAGTACTATAGTTTTGCTGTTTCGCACGATCCATCGATACAAACCTGATTAAACAGGAAAGGGCGGGATTTTTCCCGCGCGATAGATGATACTGGCCATACATTTCAAAGGCAATTTTAATGTAAGCAAACTAAATAATTATAAGTAACAATATGATATCTAGTAAAACTAAAAACACATATGATTTATTGTGTTAGAGTGTAGTAGTAGAGTTGTATTGCACAGTTGTTAGATGTAACATGCGAGAACGTGTAGAGATGTAGTTTTGGAGGGCCTACCAAGAGAAAAGCGTAATATGGTCACCGAACTTCAAAATAAGCTGATTATGGTCACTATATATGTTTTGCGGTGATTATATGGTCACTTGCTCACGGTTCAGCATTGGATTGCACTCTGTTAACCGGCCAAATAGTCTGCATGGCGCCATGTGACTAGTTAAATTGACCACGTTCCTTGTGGGTCCCACCTGTCAGTTCGCATAGGGAAAAGGTTAGACAAACACAAATTTACGCAGGCGCGACAAGACTCCTACCCGTGCGCGGGAATCACCTGGTTATGTATGTGTCTGTCAGGGCCTGATGTGTGCGCATGCACGTGTAGGTTAAGCACTTGAGCGTGAGAGTGTGTGTTGGTCGTGTGGTGTACTGGTGTGTGCATGCATGCGTGCATGTGTGCGTGTGAGTGTTGCGTGCGTGCGTGGTTGCGTGTGTATGTGTGAGTGTTGCGTGCGTGCGTAGGTGCATGTGTTTGTGTGAGTGTTGCGTGGCTGCAGTTCGTGTGCATGCGTGCGTGTCTGTATAATCACCACACCAGCTCCCGTGTGTTAAAACAGACGGCTCAGCATACCAATACAAGGCCACCTTGTCCGTTGTGCCCGCGGTAATGACTTCGAACCACCGTCCAAATATTTTTTGTCGTTTGTTTTCATTCTTACTAGCAGGATGCCCATGCATTGCACGTAACATCAAGATGCATTTGTATGACTAGTTTATCTTGTGAGAGAAAAGGATGAATGAGGGAAGGCCTTATTTACAAATGTGGAGAGGTGTGTGTGTACCTTTTTGCAAAATTGCCATAGTTTCTTTCCTATCCGTCAGATATAAATCGAACGGCCTATATTGCAGGATGGCAGGCACACCATCATCACCAACTCTGTTTTTTTATAAGAGTGTATTTTATGTATTTTATAAGAGTGTAGATGTAGAGTAGGTACAAGTCGACAGGTGGGCACGATGGTAGTGAGATAATGTGATGCAACACTAGAGGTGCCACGTGGAGCATTTAACTGGTCAACTAGTCATGTCATGAGCAAATACAGAGTTGTACGGTGAGCCCGTGACTGTATAATAACCAGTAAACATAAATGGTGACCGTAATGAGTGGATTCTGAAGTCCAATGTACGTATCGTGCTTTCTCTTCAAATGCAATGATCGTCATTGCATATATCGCGAGAGAAAGATGAAACATGCGTGAATTTTCTGGGGGCTTATTTTTAGAGGACCTAGAGATAGTTTTGTGTGCATACGTGAAAGGGGCGTACAGGGGGGTATGCGGTGGAGAGAGAGATGCTCTTCATTTCTCTTTATTATGACTAACTTTGTATATAGTATAAAAATATACAAATTCACAGTGCGGAATAAATATCATTGTGGCACCATGCAATTCATATTAGCGTTCGCACTCCTCCATATAACTTTGTAATGTTGTATATATGTAGAAACTCTAAAATAATTTTTTGGCCACACTTTATTCAAAAGGAATGTTGTATGCGAAATAAACGTGAAGACAAAGCTTTTTAGATCAATGGGGTACGTGATGTAACATGTGTGAATGTGTAGTTGATGCATTTGGCAGGGCCTAGAGCGGTATGTGTGTGTATTACGTATTCGAGAGAGGCATGGATAGAGGGGCCGATGGGGGGCATGGGTGAGATAGCATGAGAAATGAGAGTGGTCTAGAGAGAGACGAATATGACATCACAACGAGAGATTCCATTCCCTTGAGTGTGTATATGCAAGGGGGGAGGGAATAGAGGCACTAGGAGATTTTTTTTTGTGTGTGTGGTGTTTGTGTGGGTATGTGTGGGTGTGAGAAGATAATGAGACGTGGGGGCAGAGGGTGTGTCACCACGTGAGGTCCGGTGGGTCGAGGTGAGGCCCTTCGTTCGGTTCCGTCCTATGCCACATTGGTCAGCCCATGACGCATTTAGGAAGACCCATGGATGACTAGTCGTACAAGACAAAGATAGCAGAATTGTGAAGGACTCTGTGTCCACTGACAAAGCCGGCTAGGATTTGTAACCCTAGGTTCTCGGACTAAGGTAACCCCTTTATCTCTGATATTACTATTCATCCAACCTAACTTTAAGGGGCATCCTACAGAATGCTCTGCTAGAATCATACTCGTTGATTAGGAAGAGAGGTGTGAGACAATGCATGAGAGATAGGCCTAAAGATAATGTGCGTACATGAGACACGTAGGCAGGTCCATGTATATAGAAAGGGTTGATGGGATTGTGCGTGTGTATGTTCGCGAGAGGAAGAGTGCTTGTGATAAAGGTTAGTGAAAACAGTTGTAACTGGTTACGAGAGGGAGGGAGGGTTATATCTAGAGCATGTGTGCGAGAAAGACACCTCGGAAGAGAGTGTGTGTGAGCATGTGTGAGAGACCACTGATGGAGAGTGAAACTACACGTAAAAGACTGCTGTACACATTGATTAAAGATATAAAATTGTATCCAAATATTAGGATGGGAACATGATATTTGCAATTCACGTAAGGAGCGGTCATTGATCCATCATACATCTAGATTATATCGAATTTGAGCATGTCTATGTTATTATTTGACACAATTGATCCACATAGTTAGTATTTTGAACTCGAGACAATGCATCGCTTTAGCAATCGAATATAAACGTGAGTATAGTTCATGTTGTGTGTGTAAAGCACATTATACATACGAAAGTTACACAATGAACATTATAAATAGCTACCTATGAACTAGCATACATTTGAATTCAACTTAAGGTGGTTTAAAAAAATCGAATTCAACATGAAGTCCATTCAGTTATTTGAATTTGATACCATGGCATTTGTAAACCATACCTGAATTATGGGGGCACCAATCTTTGCTCTGATTTTGTACATAATAGCATATGTAGTTGTGTACAAAATAGATTCAAATTTAGCTCCGCCATTCCAAAATAATTGTAGTTATAGGATTTTTCAAGTGTCAAATTTCAAAAAGAAGCGGATAATTTAATGAGGTTTTCAAACATAGAAGGTCAAATATAACGTTGTCTATTTAGGTCAATCCTCATAGTTCAAGAGTACTCTAAACGTGAATGCTTGTGTTTCAAAATTTTGAATGAAGCGCCAAAAGAGCCTCTACTCGCTCAAAACCACGTGAGACCAATGTTTGGTAGTACTAGGAAATTACTTTTTCTAATAACTCCGACCTGTGAAACCTACCGGCCCGACGTCCAAAGGTCTAAATCGAGGTAGGTTTGTAGCTTCATCTAGACGCCATGCAACCGCCTCCGAAAAACATTCATACACACTGGCCGCCTAAGCACATATGCGCGCGGCAGAAATCACTCCCGCCCACTATTTGGGACACCTGGGATTACCATCCTACCCCCGACCCGCAGTAGGTCCGAAATTTAAGAGGGGGGCAAAGTTTATACTTTCCCCAAATTTCAAACAAGCGCGTCCCATCTTCTGTTCAAAAAAGCCAAAACCAAGCGCTTTCTACAGCAAAACATGGTTACCCCCACCCGTATGATTCCCCTTTCGTACTCCATGGGCGCCAAAACTACCCCTCCACCAGCCGCGAAACCCCGGCGTCCTCCGTTCGCCACCCCAACCCACCCATCAACCGCCGCCCTCCTCCATCATGCCGGAGCCGATACCCCGACGTCGTCATCCACCGCAACCTCAACCGCAACACCCTCCACGGCTAGTAGTTGAAGCCGAGGCCGAGCCGTCCGTACCCGAGCCAGTTCAACCACATCGTCCTGCGCCTCACCGCTACCGCTCCAACTTCGCCACCCTCCACTACACCGGAGCTGTTCCTGCTACGCTGTCCTTCGCCGCCTCGGATCTGCTTCCCGTCCGCCGACATATGGCCATGACAACACAGTCAACAATTTGGCCATGGGTTCGTCCAAGCTTGCACCCTCCAGAACATCGGTTTCCCTGATAAAAAGAAGAAGATCGGCGCGACATGTTGAGGTGACCACACCGGCAACCAAAAATGGTACTCCTCTTCCCTAATTCATGCAAATCTTACGTCTCTGCTTGCATGGTATTCATCCCACAGAAGACACTAGTTGACCACTTCTTCTTGATACTAGATGTTCCTAGTAACTCGCAATGCACAAGGTTTCTCCTCATATACTATTTCACCTTAGCTAGAGGTCCGTCGCCCCCCCCTGAATTTCAATTTCTGGCCAGTTGATTCCCAATTAACGGAAGCATTCCCCAGTGTAACAGGCGCTAGTACGCCTATTACACCGGGAAAGCAGTGCCTTGGTGTTTATATTAGGGGCGTGTGCGACCTAGAGCTACTGGCGCCCGATCTGGAGGTCGGCCAGGATTATAGGGATGGCCTAGGGGCGCTACCAAGCACGACGGTGGTGTGAGGTCGAGGGGAGGGCGGGGCAGCGGAGGCAGGGGTCTGGGCCGGTGGTCCCTGGCGGTTCAAGAAAGATCATCAACAGTGACTGGTGGGAGGTAGACGAAGCCCATCTGCCCGTTCCTTATTGATCGGACGGTTCATTAAAAAATTAACTGGCCTATTTATTTTCAGTCGATTGTTACCTTAGATATGACCTCATGTGGTGGTGTGCTGGAGGAGTACCTGCATTTCCTGTGCTCATATATTACAAAATCATATGGAGTAGAATCTAATTTTGTTTGCCATGCAATGTTGTAGAGCTATCATATGTCTCTTGTCATTTATTTTTCAACCACCTGCTATCTGCTACTTTTACAGTGCACTAGTTCTGCACACACTTCACCCATACTCTCACTATTGTGTTTTTATGCAAGGGTATTTCAGAGTCTGTCGAAAGAGAAGCAAAAAAGATAAGAGAGAAGTTGAACCAGCTTTCTTTGCGGTTAGGCAGGACATGTTACAGCGCTATAAAGGGTGCAGTGTCAGTAGATGGAGATGGTAAACGTAGCTCTGGAGTTGATGACCTCGCTCGCAATGAACCACCATCCCAGGTGCTTGCTTTAACTTCGTGGTGTCATATGTGGTTGCATGTTCCATATGGTGTCTAGCTTGTATTTGAAAGGCCGAAGTCGGCCTTTGGGCTGTTTGGTTCTAGGCCTAGCATTGCCACACTTTGCCACATATTTTTGCCAAGCTTGCCTAAGGTTAGTTCATCAAAATGAAAGCCACAACTTGACAAGCCTAAGGGAATCTTGCCACATTTTTTGTGTGTATGCCATGTGGGGTCCAAGTTTGGCTTGCCTAAGGTGTGGCTTGAACCAAACACTCACCTAAGTTAGTCAAACTTGCCTAGCTTTAGGTGTGGAAACATTTGGCAAAGTTAGTCACAAACCAAACAGCCCCAAGATAAGGAAAGATATTTTTTTACATGAACCACCATCCCGTGAGCACCAGAAGACAAATAGCTAGTCAGGGCACTGGCCGAGCCAGTGACAAGCCCAGCAAAGATAGGCATCACCTGGAAGCCAACTAAAAAGCTGCGATGATGGCGAAGCAGCCCGCTTCCCATCAGGCTCTTAGGTCCTAGATGATCATGCTCACCACTCCAGCCGGATGTCTAGCTTGTATTGCTTCCAATTTGGTTAAATTGCATCTGCTTAGCTTAAACATTATACCTTTGAATATGACATGCCTTTCTGTTTTTGGTACATACTAGTACATCTGTGTATTAACCATGTTCTTACATCAAACTAATGTTCCTGTGTATCCCTCATCAATCACTTATGATAAGGTAGGCAGGCAAGGGGACTACTCCTCATTTAAAGAATGCAGCGTTAGCCTCCCGACATGATTCTCAAGAAACAGAAATGCTAGATGAAGACAGTGAACGTAGCTCTGTAGTTGATTACAGCATTTCCCCTACACTAGCATCACAGGTGCTTGCTCTAACTTGGCAGCGTGATATGTGGTTGCATGTTGCATATGGTGTCTAGATTGTAATTGTTCCAATCTAGTTAAACTGCATGTGCTAGTCTGCTTAGCTTATACATTATACTTGTTAATGTGACATGCCTTCCTGTATTTAGTACATAGTACATCTGTCTATTAAGCATGTCCTTACATAAAACTATTGTTTTTTGTATCCCGCATCAATCAATATGACGAGACACCTTTAGTATATGCAGTGCGATATTAGTTGCATCTTTCATATGATTTATAGCATGCACTGCTTCTAATTTGTTGAAATTCCATTTATGATGGGACGCTTTTAACTTGGCAGAGTCATATTGGTTGCATCTTTCATGTGGTGTCTAGCTTGCATTGCTTCTTATTTGTTGGAATGGTTTCTGCTTAGTTTACACAAACAGTTGTGAACATGCCATGTCGTCCTGTTTTTCGTACATATTCCATCCTAGTATCATGTGTTTGCCTTACATCAAAGTAGTGATTGTCATTATCATGCATGAATGAGTTCTGAAGAGGGAATTTTATTGCTTTTTCTTGTCGGTTTTACTTGACAATTCAAAATCAATAAAGCGGAAGGAAGTTAGCAAGGCAGCGGATAAAGGTGCTCCTTCCGAACGGAGGGCCTCTACAGTTTCTACTCCTCCACACCCCCAAGATGATTTCCAAGACAACACATGCATAGACACTCCACAAAGTTGTGTTTATGATGAGCACGTCTCCCCTAGTGCACCATCACCGGTGCTCCCTCTAACTTGGCACTGTTATATGTGGTTGCATGTTATGTGTGATGTCTAGCTTGTATTGCTTCTAATTTTGTTGAATTCCATCTGCTTACTTTACACACTATACTTGAATAAGACATGTGTTCCTATTTCTAGAACATACAATATTTGTCTATCACACCATGTTCTTACATCAAATTACTATTGTTGTGTAACCTGCAACAATCACTTATCATAAGACACGTTTGACTTTGGAGTGTGATATAGGTTACATCTCGCATTCTCTTCTAGCTTGTATTACTAATTTGTTGAAATGGCACTTATGACGAGACAGTTTTAACTTGGTAGAGTGATATTTGTTGCATCTTTCATATGGTGTCTAGCTTTCATTGCTTCTAATTTGTTGAAATGCCTTCTCCTTAGTTTACACATCATAAGCTGTGAATATGCAATGCTGTGAATATGCAATGGCACTAATGACGAGAGACCTCTAACATGGTAGTGTGTTGTTGTTTGCATCTTGCATGTGATTTATTTCTTGTACTGCTTCACATTTGTTTAAACGCCATTTATGATGAGACACTGTTAACTTGGCAGAGCGATATTTGTAGCATCTTTCATATGGTGTCTACCTTCCATTGCATTGCTTCTAATTTGGTGAAATGTCTTCTTCTTAGTTTACACATCATAGTTCTGGTTATCTCTTCCGTCCTGTTTTTCATACATATTACATCCTCCTGTCATGTGGTTGTCTAACATCAAAGTTCAGTTTGTCTGCATCATGCATCAATTTTTTTGAAGAACTAAATTATTCGTTTTTCTTATCGGCTTGACTTAACATGGCACAGAGAAAGAGGAAGAAACACAGAATGGCCGGGAATAAGAAGCGGATTAATCCTGCAGATTCTGCTGGTACTGATGGTGCAATAGAAGGTCAAAGTACAGTGGAAAATTCTACAAACACGGCATCCCATGCTATACGAGCTGCAAAAAAAGCCAAACAGAAACAAGTAGCTGCCACCAAACAAGAAGAGACAACCCTAGTTCTTGCAACACCTACCACAGTACTACCAGCTGCACGATTTACTCCTGCGTCAACTGAGCTAGCAGCACGTTCCCAAGCTCCCTTGCCACCTGACACTACTTCCCAAGCACTCTTGACACAATATGAGTTGGCAATATCAGATGAACCTTGTGAGCTTCAACAGCAAGAATGTAGTTGCTGGAGTCAAGTTACAGTTGCATGCTTCTTTATATGTAGTCTCACAGTTTGATGTACACTAACACTTCCTATGTTCGTTGTTGGACTAGCACCTAGGCGCAAGAGGAAACAAACATCAGGGATAATTCTCGATAGGTTAACTAAATCTAGAGGAGGAAGAATGGAGATCCATTTTGAGGCAGGTTTAAAAAGGCCACATGATGCTACAGAGTCAGCCAAGTTAGTATCAGAGGCATCGGTTGCCATTAGGTGTCATGTACGTATCCTCCCAACATGGATTCAGTACAGGAATGACAAAGATGAAACCTAGTTCAACACCTTCCTCGACCATTTATCTATAACTATGTTTATGTATGGAAACTAGTAAAATTGTCTTGCTCTGTCCCATACTTTCTAGGTTGTTGATAATGAGACTCCCATAATTTTCAACAGATGAGGTTCAAGTTGGATAGCCAAGATGATGCAACCAGACAAGCTTGCACCCATGTTTTCAAGTCTGCTCTATGACAGTATCGGTATAACTTGAGGAAAACTCGCTTTGAAGGCAAGGCTAACAGTGAACTTTCCCAAACATCTTCAGTGGAAAATATATTGGATGAAGACTGGAGGGGCCTTGTTAAACACCGGTCTGATCTGAAGTATCAGGTACTTTATATATATGTGATCAGATCACATGTTTAAGTCCTATTTACGCATGTGCCACACAAATCTATCTTCTTGTAGGTGAACTGTTCAAAGAACAAGGCCAACCGCACGAAAGTGAAATTCCAACAGACGACAGGATCTCGTAGCTATATTGCACACTACGAGGCTCTTGTAATTAGCTGCTGTTTCACTCTTTTCATTGTACCATATTATCAGATCTATATTGACTTGTTCGAAATGCAGAGGAAAGCCCGCAAGGACCAAAAAGCACCTGAACCAAATGCTATGGAAATCTTCAAGGGCTGTCACACCAGCAAGAAGAAGGGCATGACTACACCAGTCAAAGCCGTTGTTGTAAGTCCTTAATCCTCATGCCTTTTAACTACTACTTACTCTGACTTGTGCCTTGAACTACATGGTTTGCAGCCAATGTCTATTACTCTTTTCAATTTTATACACAATTGTCTTAGCGTATCATTGCACCTTACAAGGTTTAAAAGAGAGGAGTGATGTTCCTTTGATCTTGACCCGTAATCTAGTTCTGTGCTGGACTTGCCCACACAACGTTACAATTGCCTGTTTGTCTATTCTCAGTTGTTTTGTGATATGAATGATGTCATACTATGCTTACCGTATTATAAACTTCGTCTCTTTATCCGTAGCCCTCAATACAATGTGAAGAAGTAGACAATACATTAGCGATGGTACATGGTCATATGTTTGGAACCTAGTTTTATTATGTACTTTGCAATAAAATACAACTAATATTTTGCATGGGTTCACCAGAATAAGTTCTGTATATAGACCAAAGCTATTTTGTTTGGTTTTGCCGCCTCCTTAATATCTTCTGTTCTAGCTATGGAAAAAATGGTGGAACCGCCGCCTTCTGAAGGTGGCGAGGCAACTATAACCGCAATGTCAGCTCTTGCTGAAGTGGGTCAGTACCTGTCCACTAATAGTGCCAAAAGCACGTTCCTGTGTAATAATGGGTCGGTTGTTAAGGCAATATCGTCCAAACTGCCTCATGATCAAGATATGCAAGCTCAAAGCAATGTTGTATCTACGCTCCAGACACAAGTCCATTCCCTAACAGAGACCCTTTGTGAAACAAGGAGAGACATTGTTCGATGTCGTTAAGATATGCATGGTTTTGAAACCAGACTATCAGACATTTGCTATGTTGTTCAGGAGCCTAGGGTAAATGAAGGCGAGGGTTATGGTGCTCCATCAGACAATACAGCATGAAAACGTAACAGTCAGGTCAAATGAACTCATCTTCTGAACTTCTGGTGGTGCATTTATCTGCTAGACTGCTAAGTTTTATGCCAACCTTCCTTTTATTATATAGTTGTAATTTGTTTTGGTGCGATACAAAATTCATTCTTAACGTGCAGCCACCGGCTGAAGAAAACAGCAAGCCATTTTTGTATAGTCTAGGGTGTTCCCTGTATTTGCACTGGTGGCGATCTTTGATGCCGAGTGGATGTAATCTGTGCAATCGCCTTAATAGCCTAGCATTAGTTTCGGCCTTATTTATTTCCTAGTCTTCTTTTTCCCTGGTTTTCTAGTGGCTGTAACAACCATGGGCCATATACGGGCCGTAGGATCCATGGGTCTCCTACGGGCTGTAGGATCCATGGGTCTCCTACAGGCCATCGATAAATGGGCCTCGGGCCATCGGATAAATGGGTCTAATGGGCTGTAAACAGGCGTAATTGGTATCGGCCCAGCACTGTCACAGGCATAACGGGTCGTTAATGGGCCAAAATATAGGATGGGCTAGAAACGGCGCAACGGGTTAACAGGCAAAAAACGGGCCGACTCTTTCCATGGGCCGAATTTGGCCCATTAGGGTAACATGCCAGTAACGGGCCGACTCTTGCCATGGGCCGAATTTGGCCGATTAGGGGAACATGCCAGTAACGGGCTAGAAGTAATCGAGGGCCAAAAAGGAGCCCAAGAACGTATGGGTCGTTAATAGGCCGAAAGCTAACACAGGCTGGAAACGGCCCATGTAAATCACGGGTCGTTAACGGGTATAAAGAAATTTACTGTTCATTATGGGTTAGAGTCACCGTGGGCCTGTAAAGGGCCGAAAGATATGAAGGCCTCATATGGGCCGAAAGACGTCGTGGGCCATACATGGGCCAAAAGTGAAATGAGCTGGTGTTATATTCGATGGCCCACATGACGTTGTTGGGACGATTTCCTTTAGGGCCTAACGGGCCGTGAGTTAACGGGCCGCAAAATGGGCTATTTGCGAAGAGACCGTTAACAGGCTTTTCATGGGCCAGCCCATTAAATTTTGACCAAGTCAAACGGGTCGGCTTTGTAAGCTAAATGGGCCAGTGGTGGGCCGTGGCACATGTCGACATATCATAGGCGCCTATCTGACCCACTAACGAGCTAACACGTGTTTCGTCCGGCCAATAAGAATTTCACACGTGGAAATTTCCCATTGGTCGGGAGTGTTAACGGGTTATCGGATCCAAAACCCGACCCGATAGCTTAACGGCGTTCCTTTACAGTGGATGCCACGTGTCGGTCACCCTTGACAAAAGCACTTATGTGACGCGCGATTTATCGTCATGGAAGTGGACACTTCTGTGATGATAATTTTGGTAATGTCATGGAACATTTCTACGACAGCACACGTATGACTATCTTGATTCTGTCATAAAATCGTCATGGATGTACATGCATGACAAAAAATGCGACCTACTGTGACAAACACATATCATCACGGAAGTGTATTTTTTGTAGTGTTCGTTGCTACTTCTAAATTTAAATTGTGATTAGTTAGACAGAATAGGTGGATTAAGAAGTAATCGAGGCAACAAGAAAGAACCAGATACAAAACTAACATGGATGAACAATTGGAATGACGTCGGGGTAGAAGATCGCAGTGAAGATGAGACCAGGTTCTACTATTTCCATCAACATTCATGTGCCAACTTTCAGTCTATAACACTTGAGAAAGTTTATCCAAGTTTAGCCATAAAAAAAGCAGCAATCTTCTTGGTTCATGAACCCAACTCGGAACTTATATAAATGGCTTGTCTTCACTGTGACCATTAAACTAGTGTATTTAGTTATGGCAAGGCCGAGCATCTTGAGTACATGTGTTCTGGCAGAGCAAATAATACACTGCAGGAAAAATAATATGAGAACACAATGTATTCCCTATCCAAATCTAGAAATAACTTCCTCCTTTATGTCAGTGTTGATCATCGTACTAGTAGTACCTTTTATCCAAATATAGCAATCCAAATTTCCAAATTAGTCGACAGCATGTTCAAAAAAAACCCACCCTCCCGGATAGAAAAGAGGATTCTAGGAACATACTGTGCGTGTTTCAAAATCATGTGTTAGGATGAGAAGGAACAAGTGTGGCGTCTCGCCGAGGGCACAGAAACCTGTAGGGTACTCGCACTTTGGGCACTGCAAATGAAACACACTAGATTCAGTAGGAAGAAAAATGCATCAACGTCGGCGACTGCCATCCTAGGATTACCTGCAACCAAGGGACTTTGATTTATCGGGGATGGATGAAGAGTTCGTACCTGGTTCTCCATGAGAAAACCCTATGCAATCGCTGAGAGGGCGTTTTATCTGAAGAAGCAGACGAGGGAGAAGGGGATTCAGGCCGAGTGGAATATTGCTGCTTCGTCCATCTAGCTTACTGCTAAAGCTAGAATGGGGTGGGGGTTTGTGACTTGACGGCTCATTGGGCATTACTGCGGTGCTACGACCGGGGTGCGTCTACCGTGAAGTTGTGCACTCCAATTTATGCACATGGCACGTGGACCCCGTTGCCGGTTGCCCCACATATTAGCGAAAGGAAGTAGAAGGACAGGAGTAAATAGTTACACATAAATATATTTTTTGGCAGAGAGATACTCCCTCTGTAAAGAAATATACAAATCTTTTATATCACAGACAGGCTCACCTTGCCGAGAAATATACTCCCTCTGCAACGCACGGGCATTATGGGGGTTCAGCTTTTTTTATGGGGGAACAGCTGAGAATATAATACTCAGATAGGCTCACGGTTCTGGACTTTGGGCCGCAGGCCCACCCTACATGTTTGGGGGCCCATGTGTTCTACCTCAGCGCTTTTCATATTGCAAGCGATCGGTACAGCGCTGGTTTTAGATGCTGTCGCAAGGCGAATACACAAAATTGAATAAAGCACGACAGCTGTTGGAATGAAATCGAACTACAGTTCCTAACCAGCAATCAGAGTTGCATTTCTATCGACGATATACCATGTGATAAATAATACTATCGTACTAATTATACACACAGGACACTTGTTTCACCATGCCAGATTATTACGTCAAAATCTCTCGGAGGATAGATCAGTTCGGCAGTTGCATGCTGCTACTGAAGAATTTCAAAGTTGATTTGGACCAGCTCTCCTTGCCGAGAAAGTTCGATTTTGACATCATCCCCTACCGCAAGATATGATTTAGATTTGAACCTTGACCATCCTTTAGCATCAATCATCATGCGACCATCCTTTGTACTTACGGTATAATGAGCAGGTTCATTCACACCAAGGCTGCTCATGGTAAGAGAAACTTGGTCGCGGTCGCCCGGATTGTTGAACGACTCCCTCGTTGCTCTAGGAATTCTCTGTTTGCAAACAAGAAGACATACCCAAACAGTTAGATCAACACAGTGAATCATGTGAAACAACATGGAAAGAAAAAAGAACGAAGAACTTGGGCGACTAATCCTTACCAAGAAGGTGGACATGTCGGGTTTTGTAAGGACTTTGGTATATGAAGTGCGAACTGCAGCCCAGTCTGTTGCCGGTGCAACTGCACGGGCCGGAGCAGATGCAAGTGCAAGTGTTGGTGCAGGTGCCGAAGCCCCTGCTGCTGCCGGAGATGGTGCTCCTTGTAGAGCTAGTGCCGGTGTCGGAGTAGGTGCCGGTGTCGATGACCGATCCTCCGGTAGATCAGACTGATCCGCTGACACGGTCGGTGCCCAATCCTCACATGGATCAGACTGGGTTGCTGCCGCTGTCAGTGCTAGAGCAACTGCCGGTGCTCGATCCGTTGCTGAAGGTGGTACCGATGTGTGAGAAAGCGGCGATCGTGTCTTGTCTGCTATGATCAGCTTTCTAACTTGACTAGGATCCATGATTGTGATCCAGTTTTTTCTTCATTTCTTTTAGAAGTGAGGAGGACTAATTGTGGTATTTTTGTTAAACCAAACTGCAGTTCATCATAGGGATTCAGCTTGTACTCAGACAACAGACTGATCCAATTTTTTCTAGTAATATAAGTGATGGACAGTGCCTTCGTTACTAACACGACATAAGAAGTGAAACCTGCAAAAATAGCCATCAAAGAGCAAACCAAATGGTTTATTCTGTGATGAATGTCACATGGCAAAACCTTCATCGTAAAATTGCAGGAAAAGAAAGAAAATATGACATTAAATCAATAAGATTTAGATAGTAAATCAATAAAATTTACTTGATGTGACACGAGTGAATCCTTACCAGGAAATCACTATGTTGCAGTACTAAACAAATGATTGATCGTCCAACTACGGGTGGCATGCAGGGGCCCCGCCTACTCCCAAAAGCAGGACAGTCCAAAGGTCATGACAAATCGTATGGACCGAACATCCATGGGACTGGCAATCCTGGTGGGTGCGATAAACCCTGCAATGCATACATATATTGTAGTGTAACCATAATTGATAAACCGTCCTCACAAAAAAAATGATCTGGATACTTCAAAATATACAGACTGAATTGAGTGGCAGACATTAACATAGACCGTTCTCAGGACTGACCACACACCAAAAGTGGCAGTACTAATAAACAATACAGGGTTCACAAACACGAATCAAGTACTGAACAATAGTACTTACTACAGACAAGCAAAGTTGCACTAATTAAACTCTGCAGACTATTTCTTGCCACCGACCTACGAGATGAACCCCGCATAAATGACTAGGCCATGGACTTCGTGAGAGATGTCTACATGCACCATCACCATGTTGTCAACCTTGGAGAACCTAACAGAGTGGTCTTTCCACTCATAAACATGATGATGAAGAGAGGCTGCATCAGATTTGTTGGGAAGCTTTACAAGAACCACATCCTTCGTAATTGAAGGCACAACCAAGAAATTGTTGTGGTCAAGTACAACCTCGAGAACACGCCTGACAATAAAGCTACAGGAAAACACTAGTTCAGGACACGTGGCGACAAGGACACAACAGCTGGATAGTTTAGCAGTAGAACTCATCATCAGGTCTTCCAGTTCACACGGCATGACTTTGAGAACTTCATCTCCACCGTGGACCTGGTTCTAATTCAAACAGAAACCATATTTTATTACTACCTCCGTTTAGAAATAGATGATTTTCGATATTATACTCCGTATATGAATACATATACACACAGAAATGAGTGAACAAAGACACTAGAACATGTCTTCAAAGGCATGAGAGCAGAGGTATTACTTGCAATATCCATAACACAAGTTACTGAGGCAAATATACCCTCTTCAAAGGTAGCATTGATGTTCATAAAGTACTCCCTCCGTCCCAAAATTCTTGTCTTAGATTTGTCTAGATACAGATGTATCAAGTCTAGATACATCCGTATCTAGACAAATCTAAGACAAAAAATTTGGGACAGAGGGAGTAGTTGAAAGTGATCTATAAGAAATCAGTGTCAACCTCTGCATGTTTTGGTCAAAAGAGGAATTTAGAATCGTCATTTGGCACACTAAAATCACATGTAAGATCACCCCAGAAAGTTGTACTACCAGTACTAGTACTGCGTGTTAGATGAAAAAACACGATCAAGATCGACAAAAAGATCGTCAATAAGAGACATTACCTAGACTTGCTTAATGACGGATCCCGGAGAGGGGGGCTTGGACAGGGCGATGGCTTTGAGCTTGTCTGCGGTAGTCTAGGCGGGGTGCTTGCACTTCTTCATACCATGAGCCTCGACGGTTTTGGCCAGAGCCATAGACATCACGTTGGTCGATGCTCCAGCGTCCATCCAAGAGAAGAAGTTGAGAGAGAAGAGTGAAAGGAGGAACGAGATGAGGGAGAAGTGAAGCGAGTGGGGGTTTTCTTCAAGAGAGGAAGCTGAGAGAGAAGAGTGAAATGATGGTTGCTTCGATCGGGGGTTTTCTTCAAGGAGGGGGTTTTGTGATTTGATGGCTCATTGGGCATTACAGCGGCACATCGATCGGGGTAGTCTACCGTCACTCTACTACGAAGTAATTTAGTGCATGGCTGGTGGACCCAGGTGCTGGCTGTCCCGCACGTCGGCAAAAGTGAGTAATTTAGTGCATGGCTAGTGGACCCAAGTGCTGGCTGTCCCGCACGTCGGCAAAAGTGAGTAATTTAGTGCATGGCTGGAGGAGGATCCGCACGGTAGAGTGTGTCCACTGTTTTTCTGAAGAAAAAAATGATTACAGCAAGCGTTTCCACTCTTATGACGGAGGAGTGCGAAACACGGCAGCCACTTGAACATACACAGTGCTCCTACTACTAGGCATGTGCAGTGGTTCATACGTCAGTACTACACAATCTTGTTGCTAGTGTAGTAACATATGACGATAACAAATGATGTTGTGCGCATGTCAACTACTCCTATATGTAACATAGTACCGCTTTTTCGACTGTCTGGTCGAGAATGAACGGTGAGATCAATGTTAACAGAAGTACGTTCATAGCGCATGGAGAGTACGGTGCTACAGCCTACAGTACTCCACGAAACATGAACCATATGAAGCACGAATAGTGTTAGGCAGGGTCTATGAAGGGTGCACGGGATGGGAGCAAAAGTTCCCTTCTCGACCCACTTTTGGGTGTTTGGCAGAGTGCATGAAGGGTGCATGAGTCCACACTAGTAGGTTAACAAAAATCCACGAAGAGGAAACAACTATATTGAGATGAGAATGCAACCAAACACACCCACACGCTTTGTGCTACAGTGACTGATCTGCACCATCTGAGTTTGATCCAACGGTCATGTTGCACCGAGACATGGACATGCCCATGCAGAGGGCGCCTAAACACCACCGAAGTCCCTCTGCTTCTCGAGGCACACGACGTTGGTGATGCAGGGTGCAACCACCCGCAGAGCCCGCTCCCGGTCGACGGGAGCCAGCTCGTCAAAGACGGCGTCCAATGGCATGAATGGATTCCGGTGACGGAGCCATGAAAGGATTCACCCGGCAACGGCAACGGCAGCCCGCAACCCCTCCTTGTCCAGCTCAGCCCCCACCATCGCGCGGAGATGGCTCAGCTCCTTGGAGATATAGGTGAAGAAGGAGACCAGGTCAGGAAGCTGCAGCTCGTTGAAGTTGACCGGGTGGTCGAACGGGTTTAGCCCAACGGCCGGCATCGTCGCGCTAGCACGACGGTAGGCATCGTGCAGCCGCAACACGCATGTGGCTACTTGGTTCACCAAGTGGCTGAGGCGATCCTGGACCTCGTCACGATCGGCCCGCTTGCGCTCCAGCCGGCTCCCCTGATGGCCTATCGTATCTCCCGCTTTCTGCAGCAACGCCGCTGACGCCCCGAGCATCTTTGTGGTGGACGCCTGCCGCTTTTGAAGCTCCGTGAACTCCCGCACATAACGAAGGAGCATGGCACTCCTCTCCTCCTTGAGCTCACGGAGCTTCACGTCCTTGGCTTTGAGCTCCGCATCCTTGGCCCTGAACTCCGCATCCTTGGCATGGAGCTCCTGTGTCAGGCGCCTCACCTCGAACTCCGTGATCTGTTGCACCGCCATGGCACCAGGTAGAAGTAATGGGGAGAGGAGGCAAAGGGGGCTAAACGGCTGAAAGGCAATGCAATCTACGGGAAGGCGGAGGGAGCTAGCCAAGGAGCGGGGAATCTTTTGGTTTTCACCACGGTAAAACACCAGTCGACGACTTCTCACATCAGGGAGCATTGGGTTTTATAGGCGGAGTCATCGTGACTAATTGCTGCTGCGCCTGCTCCCTTTAGTCAAAAGATTCAAAATCCTGCCACGCCTGCTCCCGTCAATCAAAAAATTAAAAATCCTGCCGCACCCAAACACCAGAGCAACGCCGCGGTGGATATTTAAATTTACCTGCCGGAAATTAAATAAAAAAGGGGTGAAAAAACAAATGTGGCGGCGGCCTAGCTAATCGGTCGAACTAGCCCAACTAGCTAGCCACCGTGCTTCACTAATCTACTCGGCGGGAAATGTGGTCTTTCATGATTTGACGATTCATTTACTTGCTTCGGCGCTACGACCAAGGAGGACCCAGAAAACGCGTGGTAGGGCGTCCCGCGTCAGGAAGAATATATGCGTGCACCACCGGGGAGGACCCCGAAACCGCGCGGTAGGGTGTGCCATGTCTCGGCACGGAGGAAAAATGTGCGTGTAAAAATATAATGTATCAGACATAGTACCTATGGTTTGACCTCGGGACCCAGCGAGTCGGTCGAAAACACCCCACTGGCCACACAGCTTCATCATGCAAACATGGCACAGAGGATATATGTGGTTAGCTCCATCTCGACCAGCCACAACGTCTCTTGTTCTAGGCGATTCTTCTATTTTCCAAGCTTTTTTTAGTTGTAATAACACCACGGCAAGCTAGCGCCACTCTTCATGTGTGCCCGTGCAAAGGTTAGATGATGGAGAGAAGAGAGATTGAGATCGTAGAACTAGGACCCACCAGTAAGTGGGACAACGGTCATGCACGTGTTGACGAGGCACTCCCTCTACTCTACTCAACGTAAGTATTGTATATAATCAAGTTATGGGACAAAGCCAACAACCGTTGTTGTTTTAGGCTATCGACTTATGCTTTGTAGTCCAGGTTGCCAGTTCGAATCTCGTCTTTTAGATTTGTTAGTTTTAGGTCCAAATTTGATTAATGACAAGTGGGACCCTCGTGTGTTGTTCCGATATTTTAGTGTAGGATGGTTTTTTTGAACAAACACTTTGCGCGGTTAGACAAGTAACGACACGAGTTACATGTATTTTGCAAGTTTACGAACAAAAATGGTAGCAGCATAGAATATCACATCCACCCCGCAGCTTAGATACTATGGTGATATGAGTTTTTACACCGTTGGAAGTGAGATCCAATGGCTTGGGAGTAGTCTTTGTAATTATGCACAATTTCCAAACTCTTGAAAGGTTTTTTTGCAAATAAAACATTCAGGCCTCGTGTGTGCCGCTGCATCTTCGATCCAACGGCTCCCCATTGCTCATATTAGGTGCTCCCCTAGCCTAATTACCCGTTGCGGTGATATGAGCATCTAGGTCGTAAGATTAGTGATCAGATGGCACATGTGTAGTACCTGTACTTTCTGTGCATTTCCCAAACTCTATCAGCCGTATATTTCAAAAACATTCAAACCTCCTACTGTGGGCCGTTAGATCTCAGTGAACTCGTATCACCATAGAATCTACGGTGCGGGAGCACCTCATATTCTCAAGTGCGAGAAAACATAAGGTGCTATCGCAGCTTGGATGCTACGGTGATACGAGCTTGGAGGTTGTTTGATCTGAGATCCAATGGCATCTGAGCAGTCTTTGTGCTTGTAAGCAGTGGCCGAACTCTTTTGGGGCTTGCAAAAACCCATTCAAACCACCGAGGAGGTGTTGGATCACAAATCCAACAGCTCCGAAGAGCTTGTATCACCAAAGCATCTAATGTGTGGTAGCACATGATATTCTTACATACAGGAGAATATGATGTCCTCCTTCATCTTAGATGCTACGGTGATACGAGCTTAGAGGTCGTTGGATATGGGATCCAAGGGCATCTGAGTAGTTTTTGTACAAATTGTGTGCAATTCTCAAACTCATCAAGGTTTCCTGTAAAAATATTAAGACACATCATGTGAGCTGCTATATCTCAGATCTACAAGCTCCAAGCAACTCGTATCGGCATATAGCATCTAAGGTATGGGGGCACATCATATTCTCCCGGGGAGGAGGGGTGGGGGTGCACAACCAATCGGTGGTTGGGAGGGTGGGGACAAATATAATCTAAACAACCCTAAACAGAGCTCCACAATTTTATCTAAGGTCGAGGGGTTGACCCCCGATAATCATAGCTCCGCCTAAACACAACATTTGCATCTACTGTAGTACTAGACTTAATATTCATGTTTCAGTTTCATGTTCATTTTAAATATTGAACTGAGGACCATGCATGTCTTACATTTTACTCCCTTTGTTCCTAAATATTAGTCTTTTTAGAGGTTTCAAATGGACTGGCACATACGAATGTATATAGACATATTTTAGAGTCTTGGTTCACTCATTTTGCTCCATATGTAGTCACTTGTTGAACTCTCTAAAACACTAATATTTAGGAATAGAAGGAGTATTTTTGAATTCGTGTCATACATGCATGATTTGGAAAAATAGATGCACTATACTTATTGGATTGTTGTTGTGTTTGTGCGTGTGTGTCTCTCTGTGTGTGTGTGTGTGTGGTCATATGCTTGATACATACAAAGTTTTCTCACCTCCGTATTGTTCATCTTCTAAATTTGAATTTGCATTGGAACACTTACTAGGGATACCTTGAAATGTGAAATCAACATTGAGATCACTATATCACAAACTCACTCTAATTCAACAACTCATCATAAATCAATTACCACATTGAGATTAGTATTTAAAAGGAAAATACGGGTATTGTAATACACATAGATTTGTTCGGCAATTTAAAAGGTTCCTTTCGTATTCTCGAATGGTAGGACCCAATGGCGTACCAGCCAGACCTTGGCTCGTGTTGATCCTAAAAAATAAAAATAAAAAATAAAACCGGGCTCGTTTCCTTTGGTGGCGTGCGTGGTACGCACATTAGGCAACCCCAACCAGTCGAGCCTCAGCATTTCAAGTCGAAATATCTGGCGGCCAGAATTCCAGCCCTAGGAAATTCCCCTCATGTCCTCGGTCCATAATGACTACCGATGAACAACAAATGCATGCTTTAGTAACTAGACAATGTTACCTACTGTGCCGAGCACAGTTCAATTCCGTCGGTCGCCGCTCATCAAGTTCACCCGTCAATTGCATTGCCTAGTACTACTACTACTACTACACCAGGATGAGCACAGAATTGTGCCCGTTTGTTCATGCCTAGTACTTGAGATAATATATCAGGCAATGCACTGGTATGGAGGGATTATCCTTTTACTCTGCATATATACCTTATCTGAAGTCTAACTAAGCAAAATGTTTGACCAAATCCTTTCTTAAGAAATACAACAGGACAGATGTATAGCTTGAAAAATTATTGCATGATGCAGGTTATGATATTGTTTCGAATCCTGGATCTTAAATTTCAGAAAATCCAAAAGTGATCATAAATTCTTGAAATTGAGCATGGTCATGTGATATGGCACAAATATTACTTCGTAAGTTTTTTCTTCAATTTGAGACAAGCCGCTTATGACAAGTTGCACAAATGAAGAGCCAAGGTATTTTGGAACAAAGACCTGTCACGTTAAGGCGAACGCTTTCACTATTGAAATCGTGGGCGTTTACGTGCCGCCACGAGTCCCCGCTTCTCATCGGCAGGTGCCGTCCGAGCAAGCGTGTGAGTCGATGGGAGGCATGCGAGCAGACCGCTGCGCCGACTGACAGGGAGGCGTGCGAGCAAACCGCTGTGCAGGCTCACCGGGAGGCAAGCCCTTTGACCAGACTCCGCCGCCCACCTTCGTCCCAACTGCTCCCACTATTAATGTCGCCGGTGCCGCAGTTTAAAATCAACCCCGCACTACCCGGTATCGCTACAATCTTCTCTCTTCCTCTCTGATTCTCCTGTCGTCTACCTCCAACTAGCCTGACCTAAACATATGCCATGCGGCATCACGATGGTTTGCCCTTAGTGTTCCAGTTTCCCGAGGAAGACACCCAGCCGGAGTCTCAAGAACATAAGGCGCTTTGGGACGAGCTTGAACTGGCCTTGCGGGAAGACTCCGCGCCTGTCCCCGCTCCCGTTCTGGCTCCCACCGCCCCAACTATGCCAGCACCCATCCCCGTGGCATTGATGGGTTGGAGCCGCACATTGTCACCGAGCTTGATCCCACGGGGTTCCACGAGGTCCCTCCCGACTTTCACGCGCACGTGCACCTGCCAGTGCATGCGCCTGTGGGTGCACTGACGCGCATGCCCGTGCCGGTGCCCGTGCACCTGCCAGTGCATGTGCCTGAGCGTGCACTGACATCCGTGCCCGTGCACACGAATGTCTCCGCCGCGCCGTTGACAGCGCCTATCCCCGCATGGGTGTCAGTGCCCCCCTCAGCGGCATGGATGGCCGCCATCGACCGCTTCCTTGCACCAACGCCAGTCGCCTCCTCCCGCTAGTTGACTCGCTCCAAAGTCCAGAACATTTTGGCCTTCCTTGGAGGTAGGTCAACGTCCAGGAGTACACCAACAACGGCGCAAGACGCCGCCGTCGCCGTCGGTCAGTGGCCCGACGACACACAGAGCACGGCAGAGGTGCCGCTTCCCACCCCAAGACGCCCCTGCCGCCGCCGCGTAATCTAAATTTGCCATGAAAAACGTTTGGATTGCCATGCTTAAAATCCGAACATTTATCATTTCCGTTTATTTTATATCGATCGTCGTATAATTTAAAGTCGGAGTCAGACTGAACGAAATCTATGGTTTGATCGATTGAATGTTCTGCTAGAGCCGTAACAAATTAAATATAAAACATCATCAAGCCACATGTATTCCTTGTCATCCAATGACCTAGACCGCTTCAATGTCGAGCGCTCAATACATTTAGCGTGCAGTTAATTTCATGCCAAAAATAGTGCTAATTACATAATAACACGCAAATAATATCCTAGTACTTAATATCCGCATGCACTTAATATACTTCCAAATTAACGTACATTGCACGTACACACTGACTAGTGCTGCTAGTACATGAAACTGGTGCCGTGACTTGTGAACGCGTCCAGATATGGTCAACGGCAACATTGCCCGCGAGTTCTTCGTGTTTTCCCGTGCGTCTAAACGCAGAAGGGGAGGAGAGAGAGAGCACACATGGAACCCACCAGTAAGTGAAGGCGAATAGTACTAAAAATAATATTACATGTTATCCATTAAATAGGCTGTGGTAATATAAAAACATTATGTGAACAAAGGGGGGTACAACAAACATTGTTGTTCTACGTATGTTGCCTATTGACGTGCGGCTTGAAGGCCCAGTCGCATGTTCGATCCTCGTCCTTTATTTTTTAATTTGTATATGGGTCCAAATTTGTTTCATGACATGTGGGCCCCTCCGTGTGTAGTTTGTAGCACTTTAATTTGTGGGTCGAAATTCGTTGCATTCCAAGTGGACTATCGGTGTGTAGTTTTGTAGCTTATTTATAATAATTAAAGAACAACATAGTTTTTTGCAATAATACCATCGTGCGACATTGAAGGCGAGAAAGGACGTGAGAGAGAGCGATGGCCAAGCTAGAGGGAAATCAACTAGGGGTGTTGCGGGGGTTGCAACGGTGTTTGGAGTAGTTGTGGGCCGAATGCTATGAAAATATAATCTAAACCGACCGGAATAAATGCCTACACAAATTAATCCAAGGTTGGAGTGCCCCTTGCAATGTAAATAGCTCCGGCTTTGCGAGGGATGGAGAGGTAGTAGCTTCAATGCGTGGAAGATACGGTGTGAGAAAGTGAGGTCAATCAAAAGACATATAGATAGAGAGACAAAGTGAATGTGGTCCGACATTCATTGAACAGATATATATGCTCTGGAGAGATATCGTTCGATTGAGCTTTTGGCAAGGGTGAGGGATGTAAGATAGAGCTTGAGAGATGATTCATTCACAGACGTGTAGATATATTTTGTGCGTGGGAGGAAGCAAGGTCAATCGATCACATAGGGTCGCCGTGCGATCGAAAGAGTGAGACGGGTTGGAGAGAGTTACCTAGATAGACAATGTGCGTGAGAGAGTATACAATGTGAATAGGTTGAATTGGGCTCAAACATGGTGATATATCGTTTTTGTCCGAGAAAGAGCAAGGTCAATCGAGACATACGGAGAGAGAGAGAGAGAGAGAGATTGAGTAAGCGTGGCCCGCCATGAGGTCGAAAGAGTGGCGGCGGCTTGGATGGACTGACCTAGATAGACGATCTGCGTGAGAGAGTATAGAGTGTGTCGACCGAGGCCCGAACAAGGAGATATATCATTTGTGTGTCAAAGAAAACGAGGTTAAAGGGCACTCGGATAAAGAGAGCAAGATTGAGCGAGTGTGGCCTGCCGTGCGGAAGAAAGAGTGAGACAGTCTCGAGGGAGTGACCTAGATATACAACGTGCATGCGTGCACATGAGAGGTTGGGGGGCTAGGTAGGCAATGCATGTATTTAGCGTGAGAGGGTGAGAGGGAGAGGGGAGAGAGAGAGAGAGCTCGGCATGGGGTGCAATGGCGGGTGTTTGAGGTAAATACATTTGGTAACAGAGTGGAAAAAGGGGTTGTGTAGTTGAGAGACTTAGAGATGGAAACATGGAGAGAAAATGAATGTGTGTTGGAAACCGATAGGTTCCTAAGGTGGTTAGGAGAGGACGATTAACCGATACAGGAAGTATGCAGCATGTGTGCGGGGGGGGGGGCTAAAAACAACATTTTAATCTACACAGTACGAGACTTAATATCGATGTTTCAATTCGGTGTACATTGTAAGATTTGAACCGAGGTCCATGCATACGGGTAATTATTTTGAATTCGTGCCATACTAAGTTTCGAAAAGTTGACATTGACTCAATTTGTTGTGCCTTTTGGTAGGTCATATGTTTGAATCCATCCAAAAGATTTGTTACTACCATGGTGTTCATCATACACATATGAATTTGTATTAAAAAAGTAGCATGGATACAGTAAAATGCGAAATCCACGTTAGAACTGGAGATCGCTACGTGAACACACTCTAATCCACGTTAGCGTGGATACCGTTTCGATTTTTTTCAAATAACTCCTCATTAATTAATTTATAGTACTCCCTCTATTCACTTTTATAAGACCTTGAAGATATTTCAGACAATGTGCAAAACAATTCATTTTAAGTTGTCTGAAACGACTTACAAAAGTGAACGGAGGGAGTATCTCGTTTCGAATGACTAATTATTTCAAGGAAAACACGGGAATGGTAATACATACAGATTCGTTTGCAAATGAAAGAATATTCTTTTGCATTCTCAAATGTAGGCGCACCAGGTAGACCAGCGTCATGTCGGGGTGGGTGCTGCTTCGGTGCCTTAAGGCACCGAAGCATAGTCCTGTCGGGGTGGTCGCGTGTGTCAGACGGATGCGTAGTACCTAGCCACCCACCCCCTCCCTCCCCCACTCCCCCACCCCCCAAAGGACGACGAAAAAATAAGTTTGCACTTCCATGTTTCGGATTGAAATATCTAGCGGCCCCAATTCCAGCCCTTTAAAATCTCTCTTCTCCACCGTCCCCTTCCGCGCCCAGATTGTTCAAATCCCTAATTCGCCGCCAACCCAAGCAAAGTTTGAATCGCCCCTCGTCTCATCTCTTTCCCCACCTCTGTGCTGGACGACAACGACGAAGACGACGGTCACGCTTCACCATCGCACCGGAGCTACCTCATCTACGCCCTCGTCCACCGCAGCGGGTGGTCCACCGACAACGTCGGCCGCCGCAACCGACGTGCCTCACAGACACCGAGTTCCACCGCATCATGTGCGCTTCACCGTCGCCATATCCCAGCTCACCGGGGCTACTTCACCAAGCATATCATCACACCTCCGCCCCCCGAGGCCGTTGGCGCTTCACCAACGGTCTTGTCCACCGCATCATAGCGCTCCGCTGCCACTCAAGATCTGCATCCGTGCACGGCCAGCCAACGCCAGCGCATCACCCTCAATGGCTCTGAAGTGACCCGCACTCTAGCTAGGCAAGCATGCCCAAACGCTGGCCTGAACTAGGTATCCATACATCACTCCCTTGTGCACTGTTCTGATGATGTTTGGATATCCTTTCACTGCTCTCTTAGCTTACACGCCTATGCAACTCTGACTTTAACTCTTATTTCTTCTGGAGATATCATCTGAAACAAGTAAATCCATTTTTGAGCGAAGCATGACCGCGCTACGGGATCTGGTACACATCCTGCACACCCGTATAACCTTGTAAGTATCTGTCCTCCGGTACAACATCAAGGTCGATTCCTCTTATTTGATCAACCATTCGCCGTGTCAAAAATGCAGAGGGGGATGCAAGGAGCACAAGGCCTGCACATCCAAGCAAGTGGTAACATGGACTTGTACATGGAACATCCCAAGCGCGAACATCCCAAGCGCAAGCAGAGCTGCAGTGAGCCTGTACAACGAGCTAGCGTAAGTCCCTGTATTTCATTAAATTCGTATTGGCATTCGTGTATGATTTGTGTGCAGTGGCGGATCCACGAATTCAAGTTACCAGGGCAAACATTTAACTTAAAAAATTCGAAGGCACTTGCACTCCGAAAATCAACATAACTTGAGAAATGTGAAGCTACATGCACTTTGAAAACCAGCTAATGATCCAAAGTAGTTCAGATTATAAACACTAAATGATGCAAGCACCAAAAAACACAAAATGCAACATGGTGTACAAGGACTACAAACATGGTCTGTACCTGCTTGAATTATTCGTTCTCTGGCTGAAAATATCGAAGTGTAATTGCACCTATAATCAGTGCGCAAACTGCATATCACTATATCTATCCTACACAAGTATGCCAATAGTTTCAAACAACAGATTAGAAAAGTATTTATGCTATGTTGTCATGATACGGGGACTTTCTGGTAGATGGCCTTGACGTTTCCTCAAGCTATGAAAATGCACTATAATTTGCTTGTCATCAATGCCTGCAAATCCCTGTCTCTCTCAACATAGCAGATCATCATTAGACACTAAATCCTTCAATGAGCTTGCAAAATGCTTGCATTAGATCCCTCATTAGACACTATATGTTCATCACAAGGAGCATGTAAAATGTTTGCATCAAATCCTTCATTAGCAGTTTGTTCATTTGACACTTCAGGCTCAAGAACAACATGAGCTTGTATGTTTTCATCAGAAACTTGATTAGATACATCAGATTCAGTTAGTTCAGTATTGATTGGGGGAGTTATAAAATAAGTAGAAATTGGTTTCATTTTCTCATAGATTCCCTACATACAAGCAGTTTTACAACACCGTCAGGTTTAACTATTGGCCAGAAATTGAAGAGTTGAATTAGATATAATCAGGGATGTGATTCACCTGCTCGTTGCGCATTCTACTCTTGCAAGCTGCGACTATACGTTTGTGCAAGCTCGATGCCATGCCCATGCTGCCGCCGCTGCCTCCCACGCAGGCTACACCCAGGGTTGGATCTTCATCTTCTTTTCCTTCCGTTCGCTTGAAGCCCGGCGACCGCCCTCCAACGAGGGCGCGAGGAAGTGTCGTGTCGGTCTGTCCAGCAGCGGCTAGGTTAGGAGCGAACCAGACTGGAGGCTGGAGCAAATTAATTGGGATTTTTCCTGCTGTCGATCGATATGGGAGGCGCCCGTTGGGGCCGTGAGCCTGCTATAGGGCCTGCCTTGCACTTATGTTATTGGCCCATCCAAATTGAAACATTTTTCTTCATTTTTTACATTGCCTGGTCGTGCGTTGGGACGAACAAAACTAGCCTGGGCCAACCTGGACGACTCAAACTAGGTGCACACTTTCCAGCCACCTGAGGCGGCCGCCTATACCAGCCCCTATGGTGGCATCGCCCCTTTTTGCGTGTATGATTGGGTAGTGAAAAATATTCCAGTGGTTCTTTTGATTTACCCACAGAATGGTTGAATTGCTTGTTTCTATGAACTGAGTTCGCCAATAATGTGAAGGATGCCAGTCTTTTCATCCTATTGTAGATTGCTTAGGTCTTGATATGCCAAAAGTAATCGCGTGAAATATACAGTAAAAGCCAGTGTGATGTGTGTGGCTATAACTAGTCTGACTACACGTCCTCATATAACATATCAAGGACGCACCATCTTACCAGAATAACCATTCGACTTACCAATGCGGTGTGGGAAGAAAGAAGTATTAGGACTGTGTATCCAAGCAATTGATGTCATGGACTCCTTCGTACAACCGTGTAAGAGAAAAAGAAGTTGCAGTGTGCCTGTACAAAGAACTAGCGTAAGTTCAGTTACCCGCTAATTGGAATTTTTGTTAGCCACTTATTGTAAAATTGTTCAATTACGTTGCTTGGCTTAATTTAGTTTGCTACTGATTACATAATGCCATGGCCTGTTAATCCTGTTGTAGACTGCGCCTATCTATGTGTTTGATACTTACTGTTAAGAATTACATGTTTGCCTTAACAGAAATATCTACTTGTTTGTTTAACTGCTTTGCTGCTGCAACAGCGGGTTACAATGATGTTAATAACTACTTTTCAGCATCCAACTAAAACTCTTTAATTCCTTGTTTGTTTAACTAGTTTGCTGTTATAACTCCCAGTTGAGATGTTTTGCTAACTTCAACTTTTCTGAATCCAATCGGAACTTTAATGGAAAAACAGGTTAGCCCAAGATCAAAGAGCGAGGTCCCCATGGCGTTGCATCATCCCACAGCAGTGGCACCAACCCAATCGTGCATTATGAATTGCGAACAGCTGATGCTCTAGAGGCTAAACTAGTGGTAGAAAGAGATTGTGCTTCTGCACTTAGAGATGAAGTTGACATGTTGAGGAAGCAAACAACACAATCACAAGCAGTACTCAAGACAATCATTAAATATTTGGTGGATTTCAAAACGAAGCAAGCTGAGACTGACCACATTGTTAAGGTCCTGAAGGAAAAAAGGAAATTAAATTCCCACTTGGTAAATAATAGGTGAAATGTTCTTTCCATCGTTGAATAACCTTTGTGTTGTTTGTCCATGTAATCAATCAAACCATTTTTTTTAGAGATCATGTAATAATTTTTTTTGTTTTTTTGTTTTTGGGTTTGTAATTTTATTTGAGCACAAGTTTGTATTAATTGATAAGACTCGGAGACATTTCATTTGGATTGTTGTGGCAGACCTACAAATATGTCAATTGGGCTGAATGTGCATTCAGCACTAATAGAAGTATAGATGGACCATAAGTGGCACGCATCGGAAAGGGCCAAGATGCTAGCTAAAAAAAGGATGATGTTGTAGCAAAAAAAGTACAGCGGCCTGGCTTATGTATGTTAGTTGATATTATTGATCCATATACTCTATAAGTGTTTGTATGTCTGCTAGTTCTGTACATTCTTGGTTGATTGACTCGGTATTTGAATCTTGATACATCGCTTGTGTACATATCTAAATGGGAGTACACATTATGTTGTGTGTGACATTTGAGTTGGATATGAAGTGTTCCAAATATTCGAATTCACCTTAAACTGGATTCTATCTTCTGAATTTGAGTATCGGCATTTGTAAACCATATTCATATATGACAGTGGAATACATCTTTGTCGTCCTTTTGAAGATATATAAAAACACATAGAATGGTTTATAAAGATTTATATAGGAATACAAAATGGATTCGAATTTAGTTTCCAGGGTAAACATGGATGGTTATTGTCCCAAAATTCGAAAGAAGTGACAAAATGTCCACTCCCACGTCGGTTGCCCGAAGCCAACTGTTTGAGAGATGGAAATTACTATCTACCCATTACACGGACAATCCATCGGCCCGATTTCCACTTCTCTAAATAGGGGTAGGTTAGTAACTTCAACTAGACGTGACACGACTGCCTCTGAGCCCACGACACGGTGGGCGTCAAACATGGGCTGCAAAACACATTTGATTCAAGCTCGTCCGAAAGACCTTTGTTTCTCCCTCCATTCCCCATTTATACACGGTGGGCGGCAAAACAAACTCGACTCGACCAAAATCGATGTAGGCAAATATTTTCAATAGGGGCAGGTTTGTAACTTCACTCAGACATGACACAACCGCCCTACCTGTCAGCCCCGTTCATACACCATGGGCGCCAACCACCCTCTCCTCGCCCGAAATAGCTCTGGGAAAATATTGGCGAGATGCGAGATTACCGTCCTATCCCCAACCGACGAGACATCCAAATTTTAAACGGGGGCTAAGTTCATAACTTTCCCATATTTCAGACAGGCGCGTCCCAAAAACATGGTTCCCCGTACCTCTCCCTCCATTTTCCCATTCATACACCGTCCGCGCTAGAACACCCCATCCCCACACCAGCCTCTGTCTTCCACCCATCCATCATCGGCGTCCTCCACCACATCCATCGCCACCATCCTCCACCATGCCGGAGCGCCTACCAAGACCGCGTCGCCCAGTGCTAGAGATGGACATTTCTCATCCACAGCGACGGACCAATAGCCTTGCATCACGTCCTCTCGCTTCATCGGCGCCGTCGTCCTCTTTGTCGGGGCCGCTCACACGACCTTCTCTTCCACCGCAACGAGACTTATCCTCCGATGCACCCGTCTACCGTCGCAAATCTGCTTCAACGCCACCGACAACCATCGCACCCCCGATGCCTACATGACGCCGCAAGAGAGGTGGTACTTCATATCTCCTCAACTTTTTGATCTCAACCAGAAAATAGATCTTAACTTGGTTGCTCTACTTTCTTTTCAGCTCTTAGAATTTAGTTCTTAGTTTTAAGCAAACAATGGATGCTAAATATCATTTCTCCGGTTTGCAGCTACAAATCTGCCATGGCACATCCATAATACGGTTTAATTGATCATGCTTAGCGTTTAATTGTTCATGTTGGTTCCATGGTGGTTTCTTTAATAGAAATCGGAGGGGAAACCCTCTTTTGCTAAAACAAATATATGCTTAGAGTTTCCCCCTTTTATGATCACTATACGATCAGAATACGTGCTTCGTGCCATAATAACACTGCTCCACCAATCAAGCTAAACAAGCTTAGTTGTTCAAATACGAATCTGATATTATTAAAACAGAGTTGTTTAATCGGTCAGCTAAATGTTCCTAAATTAGTTTTGAAAATGCATGTTCGCCGCTCGGGTGTGTATCTCTACAGGGAGCCCATGGTGGGCCAGCCCATCCTGGGATTTTGGGTTGTCCCAGGCCCTGATTCCCCTCTGTTCTGCTACGCGCTTCTGATCTCTACTCGCCCCCAGCCGCCTGCCTTGCGGTGACTTGCCGTCCCGGGACAGCATGACTCTAGGAGGAGATGCCGGACTAATAAGAGGCCAGGAGCCGCTCGCCCAATAGCGTCACCGCTGCCCGGGCGCGCCGCCGTGCCTACCTTCCCAGTCCGTTTAGGGCTCAGGCGTGCAGCACCCACCAAGCCAACCCGATTTATCCTGAGATACGTCCTCAACACTCAGCAGCCACTCCTCATCACCCATTTTCTAATTGATTCATTACTCATTAGGCAGGACTGTCATTAGGGTTTGTTGTGTGCTTAGTGCTACCTATACTTAATGGTTCAGATGTATTTTGGTAATCTTTAGTACCTCTAAAGTTCATAGGGTTTTCAAAATTCTGGCCCTCGGAATAGACACTAGTCATTTTGGATTGTTGGTAGTAGTGCATTGACCCAGATTACTATTGCAAGCCAGGTTTGTTGACAGTTTTACTTGTCTTACTCATTCGATATAATATCCAATTATTCACGTCGATTAGTTGCAAACAATAAGTGCTAGACAAACTTCTTCATTCAGATTTTGGACGGTCTCTTACTGCAGTTACAATTCTGCATACTTGTCCTAATAAGCTCACAAGTAAATGATTGATTCACAACATCTATGCTTGCCTTGTCATATTTGTTGTCAATATTCTTTTAGGGTGGACCATCCTGTTTCTAAATACTGGAACCGAAGACATGAGTGAATAGTATTTCTCTATGTGATCTCTTCCATCATGTGTGGGTAACGAACATTGCATTGTATAGAAAGAAAGTGTCATTTCCAGCTTTTACATAGGTTTTGATCTTTTACATGGAATACAATCTGCCTACTTGCTTTCTTTCGCACTACCAACACTCCACCCTTGAAGCTAAACATTATGCCACTCATAATTGCTTAGTTTAGTTGTTCAAAGACGAATTTCATATGATTCTAATGTTCCTACTTCAGTTTTGAAATGTGTGCCTGCCTGTTATAGAGACATAAAGGGTTTGTATTTCTGTGTGTGGTCTGGTCAGCACGGTTGGGGGTGAACTTTGCATATGCGGGGGTTTATAGAAAGACACACTTTGAGTTGAATCTACAATGCATTCCATAGATAATCTGACTACTTTTTATGTTTTCATGAATCTCATATTCTGAACAACATCATAATGATTATGAGCTTGCGCGCATGAAAAGAATAAAGCAGAACAATGCCATGGTTGTCAGACTTGGCATTAAGCGACTGAAATCAAGTCTTGATGCAATGCAATGCAAATGCTCTCCACCTACAGATTCAAGCTCAGAATATGATCCTAACAGTGATTCTGAGCTAGAGGGATACCTAAGTCAATGTAGCTCCCTAGTGGAGGAGTCAGAGGAAGATGCCCTATCTTATTCCCCCATCAAGGTACTTGATCTAACTTTCCAAGGTTACATTGCTCGCACATATCTTGCAACTGATGCTTTGCATTGCTTCTACTTTGTTGAACTGCCATTAGCTTAGTTTACACATCATGTATGTGAATACGCCCTGCCTATCCATTTTCATTACATATTCCATATGTCATCATACCATAGTTATCCATTCAAATGTTGTTCTTGTGTATCAAACGTTCAAAAGGAAGAGGGCAATTGCTGATCGTGGAGGAGCACAAGCAAAGTATTTGGAAGAGGTAGTGGCACCTGATAAATCAAATAGCCCATTAGGTGTAGTTGCAATATCACCTGACCCACAAAACACCACAACTCTAGCAGACTCTAGCCCTACTACACTAGTCATTTATGATGCCCCAACTCAGCAGACCCCAACTGCAGCAAACAGTAGGATTATGCGAGTTGACATAGCACCAGCTGTACGATGCAAAACCCCCATTCCAGCAAAGAGTGCACCAAATCCAGTTGCCAAATCCCTTTTCGAACCAGAGAGAGCCCCAATTGCAGCAAATAGGACCCATGTTCCATTTCCTCCCAGTTTAGAAGACGAAGCTTATGTTGTTTTCAGGAACTTTGTGCGCATCTTTCCTTCATGGAAAGATTGTACCGCAGACACAGAACAATTTCCAGTCTTCCTCCGCAACTTATGCATAAGTAATGTACAAATGTTATTCATGGTCATTACTGTATATGTTTCTGATGACAGAAGACACAAGATTTCGTTCTTTTAAATACGCGAGGAGCAAACTGGATTGTGATGACGAGCAAGGGTTGGTTGCGCTTTTCAAGCACTCGTTGATGAAGTATCATTCCTACCTGAGGCAAGTGCACTTCGATGGCAAGCCTCTGAATGAAATTTCTGTAAAGTCTCCGGTGCTACATTTATCCGACGGTGACTGGAATAATCTTGTTACACATTGGTCTCGGTTGCAGCGTAAGGTACTGTCTATGATATCACATCACAATTTGAACTACATTTCTGCATTTGCCTTAATGTCTCACTTGTACGAAAACTGTTGGTAGAAGAACATTCGTTCTCAAGGGACCATAGAATCTTGCAACTATACTGCACACTGCATTGCTCTTGTGAGTACCTCTTGCCCTATATGACCATACTTACTTTCATAGTTGTTTGATTATGTAGCATCACTGCACATGTTAGCCTCATAATCGTCCATTTGGTGGACATTATAAGATCCGTATGGACTCTTACATAAATTTAGAATCAACCCAATGCTTTTGAAGAGGTTTAGCTCTGCAGTCCTCTTGTAAGGACTGAACGTGGTCTATCATTGTACTTACATTAACAACTACTCCCTCCGTCCCATAATATAAGAACGTTTTGTACAGTACACCAGTGTTCAAAACACTCTTGTATTATGGGAAGAGGGATTGGTTCATTTTGTAGCATTCTGCATCTTATCTCCCTCGCCCACCATTTACTAAAAAGACCAGATCTATATTTAATCTTACCAACAAGTAGAATACACAGACAATGCCAGTGCAGAAGTGTAGCCCATTGCTCTTGTCAGTACATTTTGTCCTGTAACGCTTGTACTTCCAGGGATTGGTAGTTGATTATGTAGCATCAATCTGCATCTTATCTTCATTATCATCTATCCCTTCTAGTATTATTATATCTATAATTACTCTCTACAAAATGTAGAGTACAGGCAATGCTTATGAAGAAGATTATGTGCTAAAATTCTTGAGTTATCCTTCCCTTGACATGGAGAAGGGCATTATAAACCCGGTGTTAACTGTTAATGTAAGTCAGTCCCTCTAAAGCCTTTATCCTCAACTGCTGTTTAATTTGCTCATACTCCCTATCGTTTACTGCTGTTTAGTTTGCTGTTTCTACCAAAATGCATGTTAAGAACCGTAACTTCTAAGTTTTACTTGTAAAACCAAACTCCTGATTCATACCATGCACATTACTTAATACTCCCTATATGTATGCTTGTTTTGGATCTATAATCCAGTGTGTGGTGAAGCAGCCCACGTTTGCACCTTGTCATCTCCTGTTTTATCTTACTGATGTGGATGATGATATGAACAACATGACATGCACATTATCCAAAATAGATACAATGATTTTCTTTGCCCTTCATCTACGCTTGTTATGTTGACATGGTAATCCAGTAGTGTGGTGAAGCTCCCCGCATTATGAACAATGCCAAATTATGCTATTGATATTTTGAACTTACTCTTTATTTTCTAATTTGAAATTGGATGGAATTGACAGTACAATTATCATCTTTGTTTATACACGTGCAAAACCTGTCATATCTCTGCTTTGTTTCAGGGTGATATGCCTAATGGCATGCACAAGTCTGCTGAAGGCTGTGAGGAAACCCAACATATATTGCAGCAAAGAAGGCAAAACATCTTGAAGATAGCGAGACAACCCCAAAGTCTTGTCTTGATGCAGTGTTCAAGTTACTTGAGACTAGCAGTCAGACAAGCTCATAGAAATGGGCCAATGTCTACATCAGGCCTCTAACAGGCCGAAAGTTACTAGGCTGTAGTTGGGCCCAAATATTTGGCGAACAATTAATGGGCCAGATCTGGCTTCGGGCCGCAAATGGGCCCAAATATTGGGCGAACAATTAACGGGCCAGATCTGGCTTCGGGCCGTAAATGGGCCCAAATATTGGGCGAACAATTAACGTGCCAGATCTGGCTTCGGGCCGTAAATGGGCCTTTATTAAGCAGACCGTTATTGGGCTGGCCCACTAGTACCTGATTAAGTACTACGGGCCTTTGACTGGGCCGGCCTTTTTAACCTATATGGGCCTCTATTGGGCCCATCCACATGTCGACGTATCATAAGCATGTCTCCTCCAATGGACGGGCGACATCTGGCCCACTGACGAGCTGACAGGTGTTCCCTTCGGCCAATCAGAATTTTACACGTGGAAATTTCCCATTGGTCCGGGCTGTTAACGGGTTATCGGATCCAAAATCCGACCCGATAGCTTAACGGCGTTCCATTACAGTGGATGCCATGTGTCGGTCACCCTTGATGAAAGCACTTCTGTGACGCGCGATTTATCGTCATGGAAGTGGACACTTCCGTGATGATAATTTTGGTAATGTCATGGAACACTTCTACGACAGCACAAGTATGACTATCTTGATTCTGTCATAAAATCGTCATGGATGTACATGCATGACAAAAAACGCGACCTACTGTGACAAACACGTATTATCACGGAAGTTTATTTTTTTGTAGTGTGTATGGCTATGCAAAACAAATTCCACATACCACCGTAGAGAGCGCAATATTCCACAAATGCAATCTGCTGACAATTTTTCATAGTGTGACATCACGCCGCGGCCCGGTCATTATTCGAACCGTTTTCTCAACCTGCTGCTACACATACTGCAAGGAGATTTCATTGGCACGTCTTGTCGAAGCAGAGATCGTGTCCCTTATCACGGGATTCTCATCAATACGGGTGTGGGTAACCCAACCGCGCCATCAACACGATGCTTGGGGAATGAGCGAGTTTATAGGGCAAGTGGGGAGGCGCATGGTTTCTACCGCCTTTATAAAGAGATAAGGATTCACCTTTTTCCACCCACGCCTTCTTCTTCCTCTGCTCATCCATTCTCCCTTGCTCGAGCTCTAGCGCCCAAGCTTTCTCCTTCTCCGCAAAGTCATTCCAAGTATGTCTGGAGCGGGAGGCAAGTGGATGGCCTTCTCCGTTAAGGAGGAGGACAACATGAAGCTTCGGGAGCCCGGATACCTGGTCGCAGACATCGCGCACCGGCTCCCTACCGAAGGGCAGATCATCCCTACCCCGAAGCCTCAGGAGAGGGTAGTGTTTCTCTCTCACTTTGTCCATGGACTGGGATTCCCCCTCCACCCATTTGTCTGTGGGCTCATGTTCTACTACGGGCTAGACTTCCATGATCTGGCCCCCAATTTCATCCTCAACATCTCGGCGTTTATTGTCGTGTGCGAGGCCTTCCTCTGCATTACTCCCCACTTCAACCTATGGCTGAAGACCTTCAACGTGAAGCCGAAGGTGGTGGTCGGCCAGCAAGCGGAGTGTGGAGGCGCCATGGTGGGCAAGATTCCCAATGTCACCTAGCCCAAAGGCTCCTATGTGGAGACCGTGAAGGGGTGGCAATCGGGGTGGTTCTACATCACCGAGCCGCGCGACACCAACTAGGCAGCGGCCCCCGAATTTCGATCTGGCATCCCCATGCGGCTCACCTCCTGGAAAGAGAAGGGCCTAGCCTGGGGCTCATCGGTGGAGCTGACCGGACTTTAGACCTGCGTCAAAAATATGATAAGCAAGAAAATCAAGCTTGTCAACATGGTCCAGGTCATGCTCTTCCACCGGATCCTTCCATGTCAGAGACGGGCTTTCAATATGTGGGAGTTCGACGCGGCCGAACACCAGACGCTGTGAGAGCTCTTCGACATGGTGCACGAAGATGTCTGGAAGGTGCTGTTCAAGGCCACCGAGGTACCACCACCGATAGCCTAAGATCGCGGACTTAGCGCAAAGCGCCAAGCAAATCCGGTGAGTTTTTATATTTTGCAATATGTGCCTTTTACTAGCCCACCCGCGGGAGAAATCTAAACCTCCATGCCAATCTAACAGGACTGGGTAGCGATAGCGGAGCGAATTGACTGTCCGGCTCCACTACCCGAAGATCCAGCATCGCCTATCTTAATGAAGATGATGTTTCCGGCGCCCTATGAGGTGCCGGAGAAGAAGGCCAAGAAGAAGGCCGCGGGGACCAGGAAAGGTCTCCGGCGCAAGGTTGTATCGGACTCATCGTCCGAAGACACCAAGGCACGCTCCTCCAACTGGGGGGGAGAAGAAAAGGAAGGCCGCCCCGTCTAGGGAGGCCGAAGGTCCAAGAAGGGAAAGACCCTCCCTCTGGACCATTCCCCCACAGCCACCTACAGCTTTGAGGAGTGGTTGCCCAGGGACAAGCCCCTAGCAAAGTCGTAAGTATCCGGACACTATACTACTTCCGGCATGTTTTGCTTTATTGCTTCTTATCATGCCGAACTTGCATATGCAGTCCGGCCAAGTCCCACATCGATGTATCTTCATCAGATGGGTCTTTGGGCCTATCGGCGATGAACAATCATTCACTCCCTACAGGCTCCTCCCCCAGGCCCGTGGACGACACTGAGGTGTTGTCTCAGAGGATACCGGACTAGGGGGAGACTGTTCTGGAGACGCCCCAAGGTGAAATCCCAGACGTCGGGCACATGGGGAGAAGACCCCCATGGACTCCCATAACGGGGGCCACAGCAAGACTGGCCCCCAGCCGGATACTGCTCCGGAACCCCCAGTGGTTCTGGATTCAGGCAGGCAGCCCCTCTCTACGGGGGGGCGAGCCGCCAGTGCCGATGACCTCTATCCATCCAGAGGCATCAGACAACTTGCTGGAAGCACTTCACGGCGCTTCCATTGACGAAGAGCACCGCACCATCATGAGTGCGGTGATCGAGAAGGTCTGGTCCGCCAAAAGCGGATTGACCAAAGCCTGCGCCAGCCTCCTAACATGCTTTGAGGTAAGTAGTAAAATTATAAGAAAATATCATAGTATAGACAGTAGCCCATGATGCTCTGTTTGGCGTTCGGAAAGGCCGAACAGAGGATCAAATAACATCCGCAGGAGTCTAACAGAAAATGTCCATGTGAATAAGTAGGCGTCACTGCTGGCCGCGGCCGCTTGTACTGCGGAGGTCCCCGGACTGAAGCAGGACCTGGAGCGGACCGAAGGAGAGCTCGGCCTCGTGAAGAGGCATCTCGAGGATACCAAAGGTACATAATACCCCGTTTGTATATTGATAAAGAAAAAATGGTTTCAGCTCATAGAAGCATCATGAACTTTAATAGGGGCCACGACCGAAGTGGCAGCCCTTAAGAAGGCGATGACCGAGGCCGAAGACAAACCGGCCAAGGAGTGCACAGAGCGCGAGAAACAAGAGGCCCGGGTCGACGAGGTCCAGCAAGAGCGCCAGGATTTCATCAAAAAATATGAGTCCTTGGAGCGTGACTCTAAGACTCGAGACTCCAAGCTTGCTAAGGCCCTCCAGAGCGTGCGAGGCGCCAAAGCCGAAGCCCAAAGGGCCCTCTAGGAGATTCAGGCGGCCAAAAAGATAGCGGCGGGTAAGGCATTCATTATGCAAAGCAAGCATGTGAAGGAGACTTTCCTTTTACTTACCCGAATTTGGAGCTCTCCAGGAGCGTTCACATATCTGCCGCGCAACATATCGGATGTCGCGGAGTTCTACCGGGCCAAAGAAGAGAGCTCGACGGAGAAGTTGTTCTGGCCTCAATATATTGGGACCGAACATCCAATGCCCTTGAGCGACCAGCTGAAGCAAATGGTCGAACTGCACAAGGTGGCCGAACTGGCCATGCAGGACCTTATAGTCCGGTTGTGGCCTGCCGAGCCCTTGCCCAGCAGCTACTTCGACCTCATGAAGCGGCATGTAAATGCTTGCCCGTGGCTTGAAGTCAGAAAGCGGTTAGTCTACAATGAAGGTGCGTGCATGGCCTTCGCCCGTGCGAAAGTGCACTGGGCGAAGATGGATGCCGAGAAGTTGGTGACGGAGGGGCCGCCGAAGGGCAAGGAGCACCGCCACCCCCAAAAGTATTATGACAGTGTCCTGAAGGGCGCCTGCCTTGTGGCGGAGGAATGTGCTAAGGATGTAATATTTGAATGAATGCACTCCTTTGATCCTGTAATATGAAAACAAGTTCATTTGCGCTATATAACGCTTGTTGATTTAAAATTTTACCTTCTGTGCGACCGTTTATAAAATCTGAGAGTTGGCCAGTCGTCGGCTTATGTCCCCATGTAACTAGTACCAGGGTGTTCGGGATAAATCTAAACACTCTTTATCCAATTTTTTCGTCCTTTAAGGAGGTGTTTAGCGCAACAAACAACGCCATCGGACTATACAGCTTTATCACACTCACATAGCCATAGAAGTCTATAATTTTAAATTTTGGCGTAGCCCGTAGTATTCGGAAGGCCGGACTTGGGGAGCTATACACGCCTAAATCGGACAAGGTCGATTCCTCGCCCGAAACAGAAAAAATCTTTAAGGATTTGAGACCTGTGGAACAGCGACCAGCTCTCGCCGCATCATGACAGTCAGTTTTCGGCTTTCTCTACTAAGGTGCTCGTCTGGAAGAACCGGGACACAATCACAGTAGTTCTCCCTGTTGAAAGTACATGTTGTCCCCATGTGTGGTTTTGGTAATTAATGACAATCCTTATGGACTAATGTTTGCATTAAGATGTACATTTGAAGGTTAGTCCCATTGGAATATGATTGAAGAATAATGGAAGACAACTCCTTTGAAGCAACAATTACATTGAGATGATCAAAATGAATTTCATTGGAGTATCTTAAGGGTTGCCATGCTTAGAGCTATGGTTTGAGCCATAATGGATCAAGATCTTAAAAGGATGATTTGAATGATGAACTCTAGGAGTGGCTCAAAGATATGATCATAATGGACTCATGTGTTGAGTCATGATTGATCAAGTATTCAAGCAAGCTATTCAAGTGAAGAATCCAATATACCCTTCAAGACGTCAAGATTAAACATGGAGTAGAGATATAGGTTGACCAAGATGAAGCTCAAAGATCGAACTCTAAAGGTCAACACACGAGCGCAAATGATGCACCACATAGGATCTTGTGGTATGATAAGAAATTATCAATTGCACTCTATGTACTAACCCATACTATGCGTTGTCTATGTTTTTGAGGGTTAGGTGATTCTCATGGGCTCGCATCAAAGAGATTTCAAGTGTCTATGAGAGGATGACATCAAGTGTTGGTGATCATGGTTGACAAGGGCAAGTTCAAGATAACCATCCCAAAGGATTACATGCTTGAAGCTTGTGGATGATCACATGATGGACAAGTGAAGATGAATACAAAGCAAAGCTTCCCCACATTGTGTATGGGGGAGAGACTTGAAGACTTCACCAATGTCTTGCCTTCATCTCGAGCCAAGAAGAAACATCAACATCACGCTCAACTGAACGGCTTGTGTCAAAGGTATTAGTTCCTTCGACGTTAGTGTTGTGGAGTGATGACCACCAAAGAAAACATATACTCTCAAGAATGGATTCTTGATAGCTATGTAGTGTAGCTATTTTTATGATTCTTGAGTTATAGGGATCCCGCACTATTAAGAGGAGATCAAAGGGGTTTGTGATGGATTTGCTCAAGTCAACATCTTCTGTAGACAATTCCACTCATATCCTATATACCAAAGAAAAGCCAAAGCCAAATAGTTTCCCAAAATATATGATCTAACCTTTGCATAATATGAACCCTCCATTTTGGTTTATTTTGGGCGGTTCTCTATCTGAGGAGTTGGAGCTTTTCCATAGCTTCAAAACGAGCCCAAGATCGTCAAAATCGGAGTTTTGATGTGAAAGTTATGCATGCTTTAGTCTTGGGGTTCCTACTGTTATTTTGGCCGGACGTCCGGTAACGTCCGTAAATCCGGTGCGCCAATCCAGAATCAAACAGACGGAAATCCGGTAAGTATCGGACGTCCGGAAAATGTCGGACGTCCGTCAAACCTATTTCGCAAATATCCTGATACATTCGTCTGATGGCGTGCTACAGCCGCCAGACGTCCGGTGTTCCACCGGACGTCTGGTGCCTATTTTGCCACCGGACGTCCGACACTTTCCTGAGCAGAATTCTGCCCCATCGGCCATTTAGGGCCACACTATAAATACCCCTTCACTACTTTGTGGAGGGGTTGAGCAACACAACTATCTTAACCCACACTTGAAGAAAAGCTCCCTCTTCTTTCTCCTACCTCAAATCTTAGATCCCAGAGAGATTTGTGAGAGTTCTTGAGAGAGATTCCACTCAAGTGAAGATACACTCCCTCTCCTTCTCTTGACCAAAGGAATTCGTGATTTGAGCAAGTCCTGAGCATTTCCCCCTTGATCTTGTTACTCTTGGAGGTTGGAGACTCCTAGGCGGTAGGAGTGCTCCGGTGAGGAATCAACTTGTGATTTGTCCCCCTGAAAGTTTGTGAAGGTTTGGAGGCCACCTCAAGGTCTACCACTAGTGGTTGGGAATCGCCTTCGTGGTGATATCTCAAGGAGAATAGGGTGAGCCTTCGTGGCGTTGGTGTGCCTTCGTGGTAACATCCACCTCTCTAACGGTGACTAGCTTCCCTCCAAGGAAGTGAACATCGGGATACATCATCGTCTCCGTGACTTCGGTTATCCCTAACCCTAACTCCTTACTTGTGGTTTACCTTGGTCACTTGACCGCGCATTCACTATTCTTGTTGTCCTCATTATATTGTGTTGGTTACCATATCGTAGAGATTATTCAGGCCAACACTTTATAGTCCGCATTTCATACTTCCTACTATTGTTATATCTTGTATTTAGTGTGAATTGCTAGCTTGTGACATATCTTGTGTAAGCTTGTAGTGCTTACTTGAGTTTGCTTGTATCATTCAATTCCATATATTGTGATAAAATTTGTGTAAGCTTGTATTGCCTACTTGTGGGTGAGTGTATTATTCATTTCCATCTCTCGTGATGTACATTGAGTAAGTTTGTGTAACTTACTTGTGCTTACTCATATCCTCGTTGTTCTCATCTTGTTTATGCTAAGTTGTTGGTGCACTTAGTGAGCCTAGTATATTTTGGATTTGTGCTTGAAAAGTATCCGCTTAGTTTATTTCCGCATTAGGATATAGCCAAATTTGTAAAAGATTTTAAAACGCCTATTCACCCCCCCCCCCTCTAGGCGACATCATAGTCCTTTCAATTGGTATCAGAGCTAGGTCTCTCCTTATTAGGCTTAACCGCCTAGAGAGTAATGATGTCGACTAGTGAACTAGTGCACGATGACACATTTTGTTTTAATGGCACAAATTACATTATGTGGAGATTACGCATGCTTTGTCACTTTCGGGCCATGGGTCCAAATGCTTTGCGGATTCTGGTTGTTGGGAATTCAAATCTAAAGGATGGACAATCTCCGTCACTTGGTGATATGCATCTTGATAGTGAAGCTTTAAGTATCATTCACCAAGCTATAACCTTCGAGGTGTTCAAGTCAATTTCGTCTTGTTTGTTGGCTCATGATGCTTGGACCAAAATTGAAGATATATATGGTGGGTCCAATCTTCATGAAGACAATACTCTTTTTGGGGAGTTAATGGAGGAGTTCTCCACATTTTTAAATCATGAAGAGCTCTCTATTGCTTCCACCGCCGATTACTTGCATACCTCAACATCTTTCACTTCACCAACATGTGGCATACCACAAGGTAATGACATGGTGAGTGAAGAAATATCTTGTAATGATGGTGTTAAGCTCATTTGTGATGATATGCTTGATCTCCCATGTTGCCATGATAGAAATGTTTTGGTTTCCTCTAGTTGTTCTATGACTAACCATGTAGAGGAAATCAATAAAGATGAGGCATGCTTGGTTGATGAAGAATCCTCCTCTCTAAAAGAATCATCATCAACCCCTTGTGTTCACATGTGCCTCATGGCAAGAGGTAATGACGAGGTATCATCTTCTCTTAGTGATAATGATGATAGTTGTAATGAGGAAGATGATGAAGTCTTGACTCAAAATCTCTATGAGATTGGGAAAACTCTTCGTAGAGCTAAAAATAACACTTATAAAAGGCTCCAAGATGGTCTTGCTTGCTTTCAAAAATGTAACTCTTCGTAGAGCTAAAAATATCATTACATCAACATTACATAATAGATGGGGATACATACAAAAGGCATACAATGCCACACGAATACAACATCACATACATAAGAACAACATCCGACTACGGATGAAACACAAACAGAAGCTCAAACGACATCCACCCTGCTAGCCCAGGCTGCCGACCTGGAACCTATCCCCTGATCGAAGAAGCAGAAGAAGAACTCAATGCACGCAAGCATCGCTCTCGCGTCATGATCCTCGCATAACCTGTACCTGCAACTGTTGTTGTAGTAATCTGTGAGCCACGAGGACTCAACAATCCCATTACCATGGGTATCAAGACTAGCAAAGCTTAATGGGAAAGGAAGGGGTAATGTGGTGAGGTTGCAGCAGCGACTAAGCATATATGGTGGCTAACATACGCAAATAAGAGCGAGAAGAGAGCAAACGGAACGGTCGTGAAGCTAGCAATGATCAAGAGGTGATCCTGAACACCTACTTACGTCAAACATAACCCAGAAACCGTGTTCACTTCCCGGACTCCGCCGAGAAGAGACCATCACGGCTACACACACGGTTGATGCATTTTAATTCGGATCTGGTGTCAAGTTATCTACAACCGGACATTAACAAATTCCCATGTGCCACATAACCGCGGGCATGGCTTTCGAAAGTTTAAACCCTGCAGGGGTGTCCCAACTTAGCCCATGATAAGCTCTCGCGATCAACGAAGGATAAACCTTCTCCCAGGAAGACCCGGTCAGACTCGGAATCCCGGTTTACAAGACATTTCGACAATGGTAAAACAAGACCGGCAAGACCGCCCGATGCGCCGACAATCGCGATAGGAGCTGCACATATCTCGTTCTCAGGGCAACACCGGATAAGCTAAGCGTACAGGTACCGACGTAACCCAAGTTGCCAAGGGATGGTCCCGCACGGTGCTCTAGTTTGGACCAACGCTTAGACAAGCACTGGCCCGGGGGGGCTATAATAAAGATAACCCTTTGGTTAATTACTCCCAAGGGAAATGTAGGTGGTGGTGAGGCAAATGGTAAAACCAAGGTTGGGCCTTCCCGGAGGAGTTTTATTCAAAGCAAACTGTCAAGGGGGTCCCATAAATCACCCGACCGCGTAAGGAACGCAAAATCCGGGAATATAACACCGGTATGACGGAAACTAGGGCGGCAAGAGTGGAACAAAACACCAGGCATAAGGCTGAGCCTTCCACCTTTACCAAATATATAGATGCATTAATAATATAAGAGATATTGCGATATCCCAATCAAAATAATGTCCACCGTGGAGCAATCTTCAAACTTCACCTGCAACTAACAACGCTATAAGAGGGGCTGAGCAAAGCGGTAACATAGCCAAGCAACGGTTTGCTAGGAAGGGTGTCAAAGGTTAGAGGTTCATGGCAATTTGGGAGGCTTGAGGAGCAAAAGATAGGTAACGCAACATAGCGATAGAACGAAGCAACTAGCATAGCAATGATAGTAGTGAGATCCAGGGTGGCGGTCATCTAGCCTAAAATCCCACAAGGAAGAAGAATGTGTCCATGAAGAAGACGAACGGATGAAGCCACGAAGACGAACCAAGCGTAGACGAACGAATCCTCACGATCGCAACGAAACGGGAACTATCGAGAAGAAGTACACAACATGGTAAACACACCACACATGAACATGACATGATGCACAACAAGCATGATGCATGACAAAGGCTAGATGAAGCTACTCATGGCAAGAGACGATGCAAACAAGAGCAACACATCAAGGCAAGTTTAAATGAGGCCGGGAACAACATATAACAATTCCGGTAAGTCCTCATATGGAAATTTCGAAATTGGTCCAGAACTGAATAAACCTTATGTTCAAGTTGTTAAATAGCAAGTTAAGATGCACCAACATGATCTACACGAGATTCTAGTGAAGTTACATATAAAGTTCATTTAATTCGGAGCTACGGCCTAGAAGATATGAGCAAAACAAGTTAAACATGGCATTGATGCAAAATGCACCCAAACATCAAGCAAACACCTCAAAAAAAGGATGCAACATGATAATATGAAATTACATGCAAAATCAAGCAAGTTTCATATAGAGCACACCCAAAACGGAGCAACGGTTCAACACATACACTCCAAACATGATATAGCAACAATCTATCCATAACAGCAATTAGGCATATTGCAAGCATCAAAACAATATGCTACAGCACCTCAATAATAAAACAAAGGGCATGGACATGATGTACTGGTAAAGCATAACAAAACATGAACAGTGAGCTATCTCCAGAAATCACTAGAACATGCTCAAACACACATGGAAAGATTGCAAATAATAACAGTTTCAGACTTTAGCAGAAATAACATCAGGTTGCATTGTTTAGAGCTATCAAACAACATGTTACAGGAACTTAACATGGAAAACAAAGGCATGGCATGAACCTACTAATTGCATAGAACAAAAGTCCCTTACTGACCATGAGCCAAAAAGTATCATAAGAAATGATGGCATCCATGTAAACATGGAAAGTTATATGACAGATTCAGACATGGCAGGAACAACGATAAGTAGGCATGTTGGCGAGCTTGAACCACTCACCAAAGAGAAATACATGGCATCGCAAGGCAACCAACAGTAAGAAGACATGTTTAAGAAGCAAAGAATGGCAAGAACAAGTTCATAGGGTGCATGGACCACTAGGAAATCACATGGCTAAACTGAACTTCATGTTAACAGGCTGACAACAACATTATTTAGCAAGTTTGGAGCAAGATATGAACAATCTACAGCAAGCTATAAATGCAAACAGGGGCATGGATGGACAGCTCATAACCATATGTACAAAACATCCTTACTAAAGTATATCAAAATAAACATGGATCTCTCTGTAGCATCAAGTTTACATGGCATAAAAATAAAGCAGAACAGGGACTGAAATCAGCAACATCACGCGGCCTAGTTTACAAGCTTGTGCTAGTCACCACATTGATCACAAAAATACATGGCATACACCCCTGTAAAGATGGCATGGCATAGTTCAAAACACATGTAGACATCAACCTCATAGGATGCACACATCAAACATGGCAAAAATTACAAATGAGCATGTTATAACAGTTTCAGCAGATTAACAGCAACATGCACTCTTGCAACGATGATTCAGGCATCAAGATGAACTCAAATGAACATGATGCAATGCAATGAAATGAAGTACTCATCGAGGCGAACAATTTGACATATTACGCGCACAAAACGGAGCAGTATGCATGGAGATATGGTGCGATGAACAAGGCATGATAATGTTAAAATATTCGGGACTTCGTGGAATTTCGACCTCGGGGAAAAGTCAACGGACAAGGTGTCCGGTGGATCTCGCCGGAGAACGGCGGCTAGAGCTGGAGAGGGCGATGGAGATGAGGCCAGGGGCGGCGGATCCGGGGCTCCTCCGGCCGGATCTCGCCGGATCCGGTCCGGGTCGAGGCGGAGCTCCAGCGGAAGCTCGGGGCGAGCGGGCGGCGCGCTCGGGCGGCGGCCGGCAACTGCGGCGGTGGCCGGAGAGGAGAGGCGGCGAGGCAAGGC
>NC_041389.1:284848454-284851057 GCF_002162155.2 Triticum dicoccoides
GCGAGGGCCGGGAGCGGGCCTCGGCGGGCCAGCGGCGGGGCGTGGTGGAGCAGGGCCACATGGCACGGCGCCAGTGGCTGCGGGGGCGGCGGCGATTTCGTCCGGTGGCGGCGGACGTGTCCGGTGGCGGCGGAGGGCGATTTTTAGAGTTTGGACCCGGGATTAGAGGAGGGGTGCACATATTTATATGTAGAGGGAGCTAGGAGAGTCCAAATGAGGTGCGGTTTTCGCCCACATGATCGTGATCGAACGACCGAGAGCATGGAGGGGAGTTTGCTGGGTTTTGGGCCACTTTGGAAGGGTGTTGGGCTGCAAGAAGAAGGAGGCTTTTACGGTTACCCGGTTAACCGTTGGAGTATCAAACGGACTCCAAATGGCACGAAACTTGACAGGCGGTCTACCGGTGCTATACCAAGGCCGCTTGGCAAACCTCGGGCCATTCCGAGAAAGTTTAACACCCGCACATGAAAAGAGGCAAAAGGGGGCGCCGGATAACATAGGAGTGCAGGATTGCAAAACGGACAACGGGGAAAATGCTCGGATGCATGAGACGAACACGTATGCAAAATGAAATGCACATGATGACATGAGAAAATGCAACACGCAAGCAAATGACATGGCAACGGCGGTGAATAACTGGCAAACACCTGGCGCATCGAATCCGGGGTGTTACAACACTCCTCCACTAACAAGAGATCTCGTCCCGAGATCTTAGGACCGAGACGGAATGGAAAATGGATGAGGTGAAACAAGAACTCAAGAGAAGAATCAAAGAATCGAGAGCACTCGAGAAGAAGAGAGGAATGAAGAGAATGAAGAGAGTCAAAAGCTCACGGAATCAGATAGACTATGAAACAACTTCGGTTAGAATGAGATAAGAAATGAATAAGACTGGAAAGGATTTAGGCAGAACTCTGACTGAACATGGAAAGAATAGAACACGAACTTGAGAGGACGAAATGATACTTGATGGAGACATGACACAAAACCTCTGGAAAGAATTGAAATAGAATGAAAAGAACATAGAAGGAAAGGTTGAACGGAGTTGTTGAGAAAATCAACAACGAAAAGAATAAGCTTGTCGTGGACTTATGGATAACATCTCAAAATTATGAGGTGATAATCGACCACGAGCAGAAAAGATTAAATAGCTGAGAATAACGAAGAAATGCAAAACTCCACTTCAAAAGAATACGGAGAATTAATTGCACTTCGAGATGCGATAAGAAAAGATACTTGAACTCCACCAACAAAATCTTGATGAACTCTTGAAGAAAGGATTAAATCATGAAGAACCACCATAAAGAACTCCGGTGACCAAAGGATGATGAGATAGAAATGAAGGAAGAAAGAATAAGATGAGCCTTGCGATGATTTAGATGGAGGTTCCGACGAAATGTCCGAGGAAATCCGAACTCCGGAAAAGAAAAGATGAAAACACTTGGAACTAGAATTTATTCATCAAGAACAAACTCTGAAGGAAGGGATTTCTCATTTGGATGAAATAAGAATAAGATTTATTGTATGCTTATATTTCATCAAATTTAATTGATGACAAGCAATTGATTTTGCATACTACTTATTCTACTTGAAAAAAAAGATTGAGAACGGATAGCACAAAAATTGAGAAGGACTTCATGAACCACCGGTAGGATTGAAAAGAACGAAAGGATTAAAATGATAATCAAGGAAAAAGAATCTTGAATGAACCACCGTAAGAATTCAAAAATGACTGATGAAAGAGAGTGAATCACCGGGAAGAATTAGCAGAACAAATAAGCTAGAGGGGATTTAGATGCAAAAGAACAGGAAGAACTCGAGCTGATTAAAGAACACTTGAACGAAGCGCCGGGGTAATTAGAGAACGATAACTGGAATGATGGCCTCCGGTGAAAAGAAACAGGAAAACAAGTTCTGACATACTCCGGATGGATGAAAAGAATATCTGACAAATGGAATAATTCGCGAGGATAACATGAATGTAGAATCACGAAACTTCGAGAGAACAGACAAGATTTAGAGGAAAAACTCTTCTTCGGTCTTCAAATGATGACGAGAAACACCACCAAAATTAATGAGATACTCCGGAAGAATGAAAAGCAAAGAGGTTGAGCCAACAATGAAATGATTTGAAATCGGTCTTGGAGAAGGCAAGTGACTGATGGGATCCATTCTTACATCACACTTGAAAAGAATTTGAGAATAACTTCGGGGGAATTAGAAGAGTCAGGTAAGATCCTGCAAAAAGACCTGTGGGTTAGGGCCCACTAAAAGAAAAACATCGTTGGAAAGAATTGTTGAACAGATAGATGATGCACTGGAACAATTGAAATATTTGAATGAGGTGACAACCTCGAATTAATCAGAACATAGACGAATCTCTTGAGATGTCTTCCGAACTCCGGAATGATTGAATGGTGAGAGGAAAATGAGCGAGGAGAACACTTGATCCAAGGAAAAGAATGTGATCAACCCGAAAAACTTGAATTGAATCCACCGGAAAAGAAGAAGAGATGAAGAATGACGAACGAGACAAGAATTCACCGCTTGAAATAATTGAGGGATGACTGAAGAGGCTCCACACGAATGAAATAGCTTCTCGA
>NC_041389.1:284851413-284862302 GCF_002162155.2 Triticum dicoccoides
CGAATAGATGCTCAGACTCCGGGAAGAAAAGGGGTGGGAGGGCGGGAAAACAATGGCAACTTGGAAGGGGAAACCAACGAATAGCTTGAAGAGAAAACACCGGTTAAAATCATTGAGGAAAGAAAGCAATGACTTCGCACGAGTAGGATGGATACTCGATTACGGACTCCGATTCCGAGAGGAAGAAGGGTGGGCGGGTGGGAAAAGAAAACAACTGAGGATTGAACTTGGTAAAGATGAAGAGGCTCGAGTCAACTTGACGAGAAATGCATCGGATGAAAAGAGCTGGGGAACAACGATCGGAAAACCAACTACGTGATCCTAAGAAAGTTTGAAAGGGAAGAGAAATAATTTAAAACACCTACGTCAAGATTTGTCACCAGAGCGACGAACGGGCTGAGGAGTAAAAAGAATTACTACTCTTCGATATAACTAGACTCTGAAAACAATTTTCTTCTAGACTCGACAACGGCCAAACTACACGATAAATCAGGGGGGCTCCTAGGGTCGGTCGAGGCTCTGATACCAACTTGTCACGCCCAATATGCGACCCTATCCAAAAGGAACTCGAAGGTCCCACCAAGGATAGACCCGCACATTGAAATGCTTTTTCAAGGTGGATATCATTACATCAACATTACATAATAGATGGGGATACATACAAAAGGCATACAATGCCACACGAATACAACATCACATACATAAGAACAACATCCGACTACGGATGAAACACAAATAGAAGCTCAAACGACATCCACCCTGCTAGCCCAGGCTGCTGACCTGGAACCTATCCCCTGATCAAAGAAGAAGCATAAGAAGAACTCAATGCACGCAAGCATCGCTCTCGCGTCATGATCCTCGCATAACCTGTACCTGCGACTGTTGTTGTAGTAATCTGTGAGCCACGAGGACTCAGCAATCCCATTACCATGGGTATCAAGACTAGCAAAGCTTATTGGGAAAGGAAGGGGTAATGTGGTGAGGTTGCAGCAGCGACTAAGCATATATGGTGGCTAACATACGCAAATAAGAGCGAGAAGAGAGCAAACGGAATGGTCGTGAAGCTAGCAATGATCAAGAGGTGATCCTGAACGCCTACTTACGTCAAACATAACCCAGAAACCGTGTTCACTTCCCGGACTCCGCCGAGAAGAGACCATCACGGCTACACACACGATTGATGCATTTTAATTCGGATCTAGTGTCATGTTATCTACAACCGGACATTAACAAATTCCCAACTGCCACATAACCGCGGGCACGGCTTTCGATACTTTAAACCCTGCAGGGGTGTCCCAACTTAGCCCATGATAAGCTCTCGCGATCAACGAAGGATAAACCTTCTCCCAGGAAGACCCGATCAGACTCGGAATCCCGGTTTACAAGACATTTCGACAATGGTAAAACAAGACCAGCAAGACCGCCCGATGCGCCGACAATCCCGATAGGAGCTGCACATATCTCGTTCTCAGGGCAACACCGGATAAGCTAAGCGTACAGGTACCGACGTAACCCAAGTTGCCAAGGGATGGTCCCGCACGGTGCTCTAGTTTGGACCAATGCTTAGACAAGCACTGGCCCGGGGGGGGGCTATAATAAAGATGACCCTTGGGTTAATTACTCCCAAGGGAAATGTAGGTGGGGGTGAGGCAAATGGTAAAACCAAGGTTGGGCCTTGCTGGAGGAGTTTTATTCAAAGCGAACTGTCAAGGGGGTCCCATAAATCACCCGACCGCGTAAGGAACGCAAAATCCGGGAATATAACACCGGTATGACGGAAATTAGGGCGGCAAGAGTGGACCAAAACACCAGGCATAAGGCCGAGCCTTCCACCCTTTACCAAATATATAGATGCATTAATAATATAAGAGATACTGTGATATCCCAATCAAAATCCTGTCCATCATGGAGCAATCTTCAAACTTCACCTGCAACTAACAATGCTATAAGAGGGGCTGAGCAAAGCGGTAACATAGCCAAGCAATGGTTTTCTAGGAAGGGTGTCAAAGGTTAGAGGTTCATGGCAATTTGGGAGGCTTGAGGAGCAAAAGATAGATAACGCAGCATAGCGATAGAACGAAGCAACTAGCATAGCAATGATAGTAGTGAGATCCAGGGTGGCGGTCATCTTGCCTGAAATCCTGCAAGGAAGAAGAACGAGTCCATGAAGAAGATGAACGGATGAAGCCACGAAGACGAACCAAGCGTAGACGAACGAATCTTCACGATCGCAACGAAACGGGAACTATCGAGAAGAAGCACACAACATGGTAAACACACCACACATGAACATGACAATATGCACAACAAGCATGATGCATGATAAAGGCTACATGAAGCTACTCATGGCAAGAGACGATACAAACAAGAGCAACACATCAAGGCAAGTTTAAATGAGGCCGGGAACAACATATAACAATTCCGGTAAGTCCTCATATGCAAATTTCGAAATTGGTCCAGAACTGAATAAACCTTATGTTCAAGTTGTTAAACAGCAAGTTAAGATGCACCAAGATGATCTACACGAGATTCTAGTGAAGTTACATATAAATTTCATTTAATTCGGAGCTACGGCCTAGAAGATATGTGCAAAACAAGTTAAACATGGCATTGATGCAAAATGCATCCAAACATCAAGCAAACAGCTCAAAACAAGGATGCAACATGATAATATGACACTACATGTAAAATCAAGCAAGTTTCATATAGAGCACACCCAAAACGGAGCAACGGTTCAACACATACACTCCAAACATGATATATCAACAATCTGTCCATAACAGCAACTAGGCATATTGCAAGCATCAAAACAATATGCTACAGCACCTCAATAATAAAACAAAGGGCATGGACATGATGTACTGGTAAAGCATAACAAAACATGAACACTGAGCTATCTCCAGAAATCACTAGAACATGCTCAAACACACATGGAAAGATTGCAAATAATAACAGTTTCAGACTTTAGCAGAAATAACATCAGGTTGCAATGTTTAAAGCTATCAAACAACATGTTATAGGAACTTAACATGGCAAACAAAGGCATGGCGTGAACCTACTAATTGCATAGAACAAAAGTCCCTTACTGACCATGACCAAAAAGGATCAGAAGAAATGATGGCATCCATGTAAACATGGAAAGTTATATGACAGATTCAGACATGGCAGGAACAACGATAAGTAGGCATGTTGGCGAGCTTGAACCACTCACCACAGAGAAATACATGGCATGGCAAGGCAACCAACAGTAATAAGACATGTTTATGAAGCAAAGAATGGCAAGAATAAGTTCATAGGGTGCATGGATCACTAGGAAATCACATGGCTAAACTGAACTTCATGTTAACAGGCTGACAGCAACATCATTTAGCAAGTTTAGAGCAAGATATGAACAATCTACAGCAAGCTATAAATGCAAACAGTGGCATGGATGGATATCTCACAACCATATATACAAAACATCCTTACTGAAGTATCTCAAAATAAGCATGGATCTCTCTGTAGCATCAAGTTTACATGGCATAAAAATAACAGCAGAATAGGGACTGAAATCAGCAACATCACGAGGCCTAGTTTACAAGCTTGTGCTAGCCACCACATTCATCAAAAAAATACATGGCATACACCCCTGTAAATATGGCATGGAATAGTTCAAAACACATGTAGACATCAACCTCATAGGATGCACACATCAAACATGGCAAAAATGACAAATGAGCATGTTATAACAGTTTCAGAAGATTAATAGCAATATGCACTCTTGCAACGATGATTCAGGCATCAAGATGAACTCAAATGAACATGATGCAATGGAATGAAATGAAGTACTCGTCGAGGCGAACAATTTGACATATTACACGCACGAAATGGAGCAGTATGCATGGAGATATGATGCGATGAATAGGGCATGATAATGTCAAAATATTCGGGACTTAGTGGAATTTCGACCTCGGGGAAAAGTCAACGGACGAGGTGGCCGGTGGATCTCACCGGAGAACGGCGGCTGGAACTGGAGAGGGTGATGGAGATGAGGCCAGGGGCAGCGGATCCGGGGCTCCTCCGGCCGGATCTCGCCGGATCCGGTTCGGGTCGAGGCGGAGCTCCGGCGGAAGCTCGGGGCGAGCGGGCGGCGCGCTCGGGCAGCGGCCTGCAACCGTGGCGGTGGCCGGAGAGGAGAGGCGGCGGGGCGAGGCGCGCCGGAGCGGCGAGGCTCGCGAGCGGCGCGGCGCTAGACTGCGGACGGCAGCGGGGCACGGTGACGGACCGGCGAGCGGCGGCGCGGGGGCGAGGTGGCCCAGGCAACCGCGGCGGGCGGCGGCGGCTGGGCCCGCGGGGGCCGGGAGCGGGCCTCGGCGGGCCGGCGGCGGGGCGCAGTGGAGCAGGGCCATGTGGCGCGGCGCCAGTGGCTGCGGTGGCGGCGGCGATTTCGTCCGGTGGCGGCGGAGGGCGATTTTTAGGGTTTGGACCCGGGATTAGAGGAGGGGTGCACATATTTATAGGTAGAGGGAGCTAGAAGAGTCCAAATGAGGTGCGGTTTTTGCCCACACGATCGTGATCGAACGACCGAGAGCATGGAGGGGAGTTTGCTGGGTTTTGGGCCACTTTAGAACGGTGTTGGGCTGCAAGGAGAAGGAGGCTTTTACGGTTACCCGGTTAATCGTTGGAGCATCAAACGGACTCCAAATGGCACAAAACTTGACAGGCGGTCTACCGGTGCTATACCAAGGCCGCTTGGCAAACCTCGGGCCATACCGAGAAAGTTTAACACCCGCACATGAAAAGAGGCAAAAGGGGGCGCCGGATGACATAGGAGTGCCGGATTGCAAAACGGACAACGGGGAAAATGCTCGGATGCATGAGACGAACACGTATGCAAAATGAAATGCACATGATGACATGAGAAAATGCAACACGCAAGCAAATGACATGGCAACAACGGCGAATAACTGGCAAACACCTGGCGCATCGAATCCGGGGCGTTACACCATTGAAGAAGAAGGCTTCAAATGTGAAACATCAAGGGAAGTGGCCTCAAGTTCAATATCAAGATAATGATAGGCCTCTTCCCATGCCTAACCAAGATAATGCTCTCCAAGTTGAAAAGGTAAAGAAGAAGAGAAAGGGAAGCACATGTTGCTATATTTGCCGTAAGAAGGGACACATAGCTTCATCTTGTCCCAACGGTAACATCTCTAAGCCTCCTATAGTCAATAATCATTATTCCGCTAAGGAAGGATATTGTTGGCAATGTGTTTGCCAAGTTTGTGGGTTCCCAAAGAAGTTTGAAAGTGGACAAGACCATTTGGGTTGCCAAGCCTTTTGTTACTAACTTCTTAGGACCCAACTTGGTTGGGGACCATCAAGCTCAAACTTGATCAATAGGTGTGTGGAGGGCATTGGAGACTTGGCTACTTCATGAAGAAAAACTATTTTCACCATATTTTATGGTTAATGCCAAGTCAAGTGGATTATCATCATATCTATCAATCCAATGCTCCTCTTTGCAGTAACTTGTACTTGCATTGTTTACATTGAAAGTTACAATGTCCCTTGCATGTTTAGGTTTTGTACCTAGCATGTGCTTTTATAGGTGTGCTTCCTAGTATGCTTGATTTGTGTTATCTAGCATGCGTAGGTCGCAATGCACTTCATATATTTGTGTGTGTGTGGTTTCAAGCCTTTATTGCTTCATTAGTTGAATCTTCCTTGGATGGATCATCACATTATGGGGGAGTGCTATGTTTTACGGATATCACAAACCTTAAATGTGTATGTATGTTGTATACCACCTAGTATTGTTAGTACAATATTATCTAGTTACTATGTGGTATGTAAAGCTCATTTGAAACTCAAATTCTCATCCATTAATTATCCTTAGTTGGGTTTCATTTGCTTCTTGTGGATAATACATGGATCATCATATTATGGGGGAGTGATATGCTTTGTGCATATCACAATCCTTGTTAATATGAACAATTGAGGGAGGCCACTTAGAATTTATATTTGAGATTATCTTATATCTCCGTGGCATGCAATGTCTAGTTTACGTATGGCATTCTTGTGCGGTTTTGCCCATGGTTATCTTTAAAATCATATTTGGAAAATCATTTGATTAAAGCTATTCCAATTATTGCTTTACATGATTATCATCTACTTATTTGGTTTCTACACCGAATGATAACCCGAAATACCATTTTGTTCGAATTCATCTTATTGCTCTATATGAGAGTTTGTTATCTCATTGTTTATATTGTCCTATATCTACTTGAGTGATATATTCCTATGAGTATGTGTGCAATGCATATCTTATATGCTCATTATTTTTTTACTTGGTTCATATGTTGAACTTTGTGTGCTATATATGTTGACTTATCACTTTGATTCATTTTGGACAACATGAATGACTTGTGATGTTATTGGAAGTATTAACGATTATGTGGTCGTTTGTCAAATTTGTATCTCCCTGGATTTTGGTAGGCTTGTGCATGCATATTTACTATGTGTAAATTCACATGCCTTGTTTGCCTTATTTGCTCCTATATATATATATATATATATATATATATATATATATATATATGTATATATATATATATAATTCTTAATAGCTATGATGTGCATGAAATTCAAATTCATATCAATAGGCACATATTTAAGTGGTTTTACCCTATGTGTTGTAGTTATGCTAACTACTTCGGACCCAATAAGTTTGGGGACCATATTGTACTTAAAATGTTTTAGGTACATTTGAGAAGCATTGGGTGGTTGGCTTATTCATGAAGGTGGTGGCACTATGAGGAAATTAGAGCCAAGCTTGGACATTTTATTGATCTACGACTTCATACCAATGCTATCTCAGTAACGAGTATTTACTTCATGCATATATATAGAAATGGGGTCAACCTTGTGTAGGTTGCATCATGGCATGGATTTCTTGACTCGTTCCTGTGATACTTGTTTCCTTTCTCAAAGCATCCCAACAATGATCTCTTGTTGCTAGTTGTGATGTATTTGATGGTTGTGTGTTTGGAGTTCATTAATATACAATAAGATTATATTAAGGCATGTGCTATGCTTTCAAGCAAAGATATCATTGGTATTTTTTATGACTCCTGTTTGGATATCTTATTCCTTCATTTTGTAACTATTTTATGTGTTCATCCTTCTTTGTGGATATCATCTACCTAGTATCTTATACATGTGAGAGAAGTTACATCTCTAGTTGATATCCCTATTCTTTCATGTCCACCATTTCATTCACTTTTTATATCTTTTTGGTGGCTCCATGGAAGCATTTGTTGAATGAGTGCATGTCTTACCTCTTTGCATCTTAGTGCACCCATGTTTGGTGAAGATTGTTGTCCTCATGCTTGTCTTGACAAGCCTATTATTTCCTATCTTCATCATGGGTTGTCACAAGCTTTGATTTTTAGTTTGCTATTAGTGAGCTTGTGAACCCATTTGCTTGATGTGTGTGTGACCTTCTTAACTTCATGTGTGGGGGAAGGACATGTCTTGCACCTTGTATCTCATTTACTCAAGGCTATGTTGATGCTTAATTCACATCCTTATACTAGTCTTCTCAAGTGCTTTGACGTGACTCACACACATCATTTTGGTTGTGCCTATTCTTAGGTTGCCTCATTTACATGTTGCTCAATCATATGTTTGTTGCAAATGCTAGGATTTTTTTCTGATCTATGCCTGCTTGAAATTGTTTTGTGTTCCTATTGATTTTGGGGGAGTGATGATCCTATTTTGTGCACTTGTATCCAAATACAAAAATTCTAAATAGTGCACAAATCATGGGGAGCTTCTCTATTTTCCTTAGAACACTCATTTGCCCAAATCATAATATTCTTTTATCCTTTTGGCTCATCGGATCATTTGATTGCTTGCTTCACTTTGTGTTATGCAAATGAGATCAATTTGTGCCATGTGCTTTGTGCCATGTGCCTTGCTATTATCACTAGGTTTCAGTTGTATAATAATGGATTCACTTCTATAAATCATGTTCTTATCAATTGCATCCATTTTGTGTTTGCAAAGTTTATTTGCGGATACATATCATGATTATGATTTGCCACTCAGAAATTTTTATACATGTGAAAGTTCATATCTTTCCTTGATATCATTTATTCCTTACCGGCCACTTTGTTTGTTTCCTCTTATTCTTATGGTGGCTTCGGTAAGAGGTTGTGACGTGAGTGCTTGTATGTTTGGCATATAATCTTGCGCACTCATGTGTTTTGACTGTTTTCCTCACATGTCTTATGCTTGTTTTCATATCTTCATATCTAGTTGCATTCTATAGATTCTGAGCTCCTCAAATTGTTCATTATTGAATATGTGCATTTGCGTTCACTCACATCTTGTGATATGCACACATCAAGGAGGAACTCATACTATATTGGTCTTCTAGAAGTTTTGTCTTCCATTTTGGCATTTGTTGCCAATGGGGGAGAAGTTTAGAGGGTTTAGAATAAATATCTTTTGAAGTTCTTGTTGTCATTCATGCTATTCACCCTAGTTATATATGCTTGTTGCATGAATGAATATATAGAGAAATCTCCAACTAGTTTATATCAACCAATATATGCAATAAAATTCAAAGTTCATTCACACATGCATATATTTTGGGGGAGCTTACTCTATATATTGTGGTCTTACTAACATCAAATGCTTGTGTAGTGTTTAGATGTTAGTACAACCGGTTTTGATATCATCAAGTTTCTTTGTGGATAATTGATGCTACCAAAATTGCGTGCTTGTTTAAAAATTCATTATATGAACCCTCTTGTTGAGATTGTCATCAATTACCAAAATGGGGGAGATTGAAAGTACATGTTGTCCCCATGTGTGGTTTTGGTAATTAATAAAAATCCTTATGGATTAATGTTTGCATTAAGATATACATTTGAAGGTTAGTCCCATTGGAATATGATTGAAGAATAATGGAAGACAACTCCTTTGAAGCAATTACATTGAGATGATCAAAATGAAGTTCATTGGAGTATCTTAAGGGTTGCCATGCTTAGAGCTATGGTTTGAGCCATAATGGATCAAGATCTTAAAAGGATGATTTGAATGATGAACTCTAGGAGTGGCTCAAAGATATGATCATAATGGACTCATGTGTTGAGTCATGATTGATCAAGTATTCAAGCAAGCTATTCAAGTGAAGAATTCAATATACCCTTCAAGACGTCAAGATTAAACATGGGGTAGAGATATAGGTTGACCAAGATGAAGCTCAAAGATTGAACTCTAAATGGTCAACACACGAGCGCAAATGATGCACCACATAGGATCTTGTGGTATGATAAGAAATTATCAATTGCACTCTATGTACTAACCCATACTATGTGTTGTCTATGTTTTTGAGGGTTAGGTGATTCTCATGGGCTTGCATCGAGAAAGAGATTTCAAGTGTCTATGAGAGGATGACATCAAGTGTTGGTGATCATGGTTGACAAGGGCAAGTTCAAGATAACCATCCCAAAGGATTACATGCTTGAAGCTAGTGGATGATCGCATGATGGACAAGTGAAGATGAATACAAAGCAAAGCTTCCCCACATTGTGTATGGGGGAGAGACTTGAAGACTTCACCAACGTCTTGCCTTCATCTTGAGCCAAGAAGAAACATCAACATCAAGCTCAAGTGAACGGCTCGTGTCAAAGGTATTAGTTCCTTTGACGTTAGTGCTGTGGAGTGATGACCACCAAAGAAACATATACACTCAAGAATGGATTCTTGATAGCTATGTAGTGTAGCTTTTTATGATTCTTGAGTTATAGGGATCCCACACTATTAAGAGGGGATCAAAGGGGTTTGTGATGGATTTGCTCAAGTCAACATCTTCTATACATAATTCCACTCCTATCCTATATACCAAAGAAAAGCCAAAGCCAAATAGCTTCCGAAAATATATGATCTAACCTTTGCATAATATGAACCCTCCATTTTGGTTTATTTTGGGCGGTTCTCTATCTGAGGACTTGGAGCTTTTCCATAGCTCCAAAACGAGCCCAAGATCATCAAAATCGGAGTCCGGATGTGAAAGTTATGCATGTTTTAGTTTTGGGGTTTGTGCTGTTATTTTGGCCGGACGTCCGGTAACGTCCAGAAATCCGGTGCGCGAATCCAGAATCAAACGGACGGAAATCCGTAAGTACCGGACGTCCGATCTCCAGACGTCCGGAAAATGTCGGACGTCCGTGTAACATCCCAAATTTCCAATTTGGAATGTTATACACTAGATCATCATTGCATATCATATTTTATTTACTTTTGGCTTGATCCTAGAAATTCTAAGCAACTCAAGGACCCTCGGAGAGAGTTGGGGATTTCATTATTTTCATATTAGAGTTTTTCTCGAATTTTGAAAATAGGATCATTTGGTTTTATTTATTTTATCTTCAATTGTTTCTACTACAAAAGTATGAGAGAGGGAATAAAATGACTTTCCCAAAATAAAAAAATATTGAGGATTTAATAAAAAATCAAATAAGGTTTATTTTTGGAGTTTTGCTATTTTATTTGAAGTTAGGAAAAATTGCACGTTTTTCAAAACTGCATTTTAGGGCCAAGAAAATGTTCATATCGTTCTAAATATTTTATTTAGATGGTGGAAATTTATTTTGGCATTTTTAGAATTTTATTTTTTTCTAGGATTTTTCTTAGTTTTAGCGGAATTGTTTTTTCTTAAAGCGCGCGCGCCCGACTGGGCCGAAGCCCAGCCAAGCAAGGCCGGCCCGCCCGCTGCCGCCGTCTCCCGCATAGAGCCGCGCCGCGCCGCCGCCGACCCGGACGCCGGAGTCCGAGCCGGACTCCTCCCCGCCGCCGCTGCCTTGCCCCCTCCCCCAAGCCGCCGCACCCCCCCCTTT
>NC_041389.1:284862614-284906280 GCF_002162155.2 Triticum dicoccoides
CATAGAGCCCCAAGCCGCAGCCGCTGCCGCCGCACTCCACCGTCACCGCAGCCGCCGCCCCGTCACCTAGCGTCGTCGCCGCCAGGGAGCCGCCGCCTGTCGCCGCCGCCGACCCGCACCCCGCGCCGCCCCGCAGCCCCGCTAGAGCATCGCCGGAGCTCAAGGCGAGGTAGCCGCCCCGTAGCCCGGTTTTCTAAAGAAAACCAATCCGTTTTTTTAGAAAACCCTAGTTTTCGTTTTTTAGATTAGATCGGTTTATTTATTTTTTTCGATTTAGTTATTTAGCGAGCGTTCGCTCGTTCATTCATTTTAACGGACGAGTTCACCGTTCAGGTTCTGTTAGCGAACGTCCGTTCGTTAATCCGTTCGTCAGTTTTTCTTTTTCTCGTATTTTCCGCGATTATTTCTGATCGTGATTTCTGATCCGATTTTCGTTCTAGTTTATCTTTTCGCTCGTTTATCGGAATCATGCGATTTAAACGCTGAGAGTTACATCTCGAAACCCTCTTTCCGTTTAACCTACTCAAACAAGTTTTTGCTTCTGTAAAATTTGACCTAGGTCCAGATTAGTAAACGAAGCTTGTTTCTTTCGCCGTTTGTGTTTCGTTGCTTCGTTCGATTTGATTCTTTTTGCAAACCGGAGTTCTTAAGTTGAACTTTCTGGTTACTTCTCTTATTTGGGTTTTACCTGTGCATTAGATGAGTACTTATTGTATGCTTGTTTGCTTGTTTATTTGCGATAGAATATCCGGAGTGCGCCGCTTACTACTTCGAATCTCTAGGTTTCACGGATCATCAGCAAGGCAAGTAACACTTTGATCATATCTCTTTACTACCCAGTTTTATTGCATTAGATCAATCCTCAAACAATTGCGTGATTAGGATCTGATTAATATGTGGGACTTGGGAAGTAGATGAGGTAGTACCTATTACCTGTTTTATTTTCAAACCTTTGGGAGTTACTCTATGTTTGCTTATTATGCCATGCTATGCTAGTAGACGTGGATTGGGTGAGTGAATCCATGACAGATGTGAGATTGAGAATTAATGGTTTATTTAAGGTGGCAACTTTAATACACATCTGGGTGGATTGAGGTACCTGGGTATTCCAGGATTGCCTGTTTTTCTTTATGGACCGCCACCCGGCCTCAAAGGGATCATGAGATTATTCATGCTAGAAACTTCCGTGTGCAGCCACAAGCTACTATGGGCTCTAGCATAGTTGACTAAGTCGTGTGAACTCTTACAGTGGTAGACTAGAAGATGTAGGGGAAAGTAGGTGTAACGGTCTACCCATCGTAAGGTGTAAACGCTTCTGAAAGACTATGTCTCAGTCATCCATTTCTCAAACACCATGTAGTGCGAGAAATCCAATGGAGGAGATCGAGTCTTGTGGGGAAAAGTGCGCAAACCTCTGCAGAGTGTATAAACTAATCATGGTTAGTCGTGTCCCCGGTTATGGACGTTTTGAGTATCTAGTACTTGGATTATCATGTGAATCTCGTCATGTTACTTTTAATTAATTATGTTGGGTTTTAATGATGATGCTTAATTGGGATTGAGAGGGTGTCTACACTCTCAATGTTTTACAACCACCATGATAGCTAAATAAATTTATTCCTTTGCAGTAGGAAAAAATTGGCTTTATGCAAAACTGTAACCGTAGAGCTTTCCACCAGCCATACTTGCATGTAGTGTAGCCTGTTTCTGTTCATTACTCTCTATGTGTTACCTTGCCAGCATATTCCATGTGCTGACCCATTTTCGGGCTGCAACGTTCATGTTGCAGACTTTTCAGACGATGAGTAAGATGATTTAGGATCGTGGTTCTATACTCAGTGATGTCGTTGGAGTTGATGGACTCACTTATCTTCCAAGCCTTCCGCTGTTATCATTATTAGATGGCCTTAAGCCATATTTATTGTAATAAGTTCTCTTTGGAGACATTCGATGTAATAAGTGTGTGATTGCTACTCTGTTATAAATCCTTTGAGTACTGTGCATGTCAGCATTACTGATCCAGGGATGACACTGAAGCATAGAGATCAGATTGTTTGAGGTCTGGTCGCTACAGTCCGTCAAACCTGTTTTGCAAATATCCTGATACATTCGTCTGATGGTGTGCTACAGCCGTCGGACATCCGGTGTTCCACCGGACGTCCAGTGCCTATTTTGCCACCGGACGTCCGGTAATCCACCGGACGTCCGACACTTTCCTGAGCAGAATTCTGCCCCAACGGCCATTTGGGGCCACACTATAAATACCCCTTCACTACTTCGTGGAGCGGTTGAGAAACACAACTATCTTGACCCACACTTGAAGAAAAGCTCCCTCTCCTTTCTCCTACCTCAAATCTTAGATCGCGAAGAGATTTGTGAGAGTTCTTGAGAGAGATTCTACTCAAGTGAAGATCCACTCCCTCTCCTTCTCTGGACCAAAGGTATTCGTGATTTGAGCAAGTCTTGAGCATTTCCCCCTTGATATTGTTACTCTTGGAGGTTGGAGACTCCTAGGCGGTAGGAGTGCTCCGGTGAGGAATCAACTTGTGATTTGTCCCCCGGAAAGTTTGTGAAGGTTTGGAGGCCACCTCAAGGTCTACCACTAGTGGTTGGGAATCGCCTTCGTGGTGATATCTCAAGGAGAATAGGGTGAGCCTTCGTGGCATTGGTGTGCCTTCGTGGTAACATCCACCTCTCTAACAGTGACTAGCTTCCCTCCAAGGAAGTGAACATCGGGATACATCATCGTCTCCATGACTTCGGTTATCCCTAACCCTAACTCCTTACTTGTGGTTTACCTTGGTCACTTCACTGCGCATTCACTATTCTTGTTGTCCTCATTATATTGTGTTGGTTACCATATCATAGAGATTATTTAGGCCAACACTTTATAGTACGCAATTCATACTTCCTACTATTGTTCTATCTTGTATTTAGTGCGAATTGCTAGCTTGTGACATATCTTGTGTAAGCTTGTAGTGCATACTTGAGTTTGCTTGTATCATTCAATTCCATATATTGTGATAAAATTTGTGTAAGCTTGTATTGCCTACTTGTGGGTGAGTGTATTATCCATTTCCATCTCTCGTGATGTACATTGAGTAAGTTTGTGTAACTTACTTGTGCTTACTCATATCCTCGTTGTTCTCATCTTGTTTATGCTAAGTTGTTGGTGCACTTAGTGAGCCTAGTATATTTTGGAATTTTGCTTGAAAAGTATCCGCTTAGTTTATTTCCGCATTAGGATATAGCCAAATACGTAAAAGATTTTAAAACGCCTATTTACCCCTCCCCCTCTAGGCGACATCGTGGTCCTTTCACCTGTTCTACCTTAGCCGATATAGTGGAACGTAAGGCAGCAAAACATGGGATCCGGGCAAACCCAACTATTGACCCAAGACATGATTCGGAGCTGATGCATATGGTGTTATAAGTTCGGGGTGCCGCACTGTCGAAAGTGTTCGGACTTTTCTTGTCGTGTTGTGGGGTACACTGAAGCCCCTGGCGAGCTGAACATACACGGGTGCAATTTGTAATAAATAAGCAGTAAAGGAAAAATATAAATAAATGTAATAATAAACTGATGATGTACGTTATTTTCCATTGTTATTTGAATAATACGTCAAGGCGTATGTGCACAAGTAGTGCGGTAAGAAAAATAGGACTATTTGACATGTCCTAACCAAGAGCGAGCTGCGTGTGGGTATGTAAAACAGGTATAGCGATCGTTATCAGAGACCACCTGGGGATTCCCTTGTTCGTCAAAGCTCCTTGCTTCCTTGGTGTTTCCGTCCCGTTATGGGTCTAGTAATCAGGTTATCAGAAGAGCCTCCAAAAACTAGGGACCTGAAAGAAAGAAAAGGGTGAAGGTATACGGGTCCTGGGGCGATTGAGCCGCATTGTGGGCCGCATTGTAGCTGTGCCTCCGCCTATGCCCATGGTATTTTAAGTGCGTAGTTATGTATGTGTGGCACAAATTTCACCGCTTGGTTGGGACTAGGACGGCGGACGAATTGCTAGGCGAGCTATGGACGTGCCAGACAATCCTGTTGCAGAGTACTCCGGGCTCGCTTGGCGGTGTTCGGGGGCTTTATTGCCGATTTGGAGGTCTACCTAAGAAGGCTGCTCTATACTTCTGCTACGAGGGCCGCAGTGTGCTCTTCTGTATGGAGGGAGCGCTCTGTGTTTCCATTGACTGTTATAACCCCACGAGGTCCTAACATCTTGAGCTTGAGGTATGCATAATGCGGTACTGCATTGAATGCGGTTCGTCGGAGCAGTGTCTGATAGCCACTGCGGAAGGGGACGATATCAAAGATTAACTCCTCGCTTCGGAAGTTGTCTGGAGATCCGAAGACTACTTCCAATGTGATTGAGCCCATGCAATAGGCCTCTACACATGGTATGACACCTTTAAAGGTGGTTTTAGTGGGTTTGATCCTTGAGGAATCGATGCCCATTTTGTGCACTGTATCCTGATAGAGCAGGTTCAGGCTGCTGCCACCGTCCATAAGGACTCGTGTGAGGTGGAATCCGTAAATGATGGGGTTGAGGACCAACGTGGCCAAACCACCGTGACGGATGTTGGTCGGATGGTCCCTGCGATCGAAAGTGATTGGACAAGAAGACCATGGGTTGAACTTTGGGGCGACTGGCTCCATCGCGTAGACGTCCCTTAGTGCATGCTTCTATTCCTGCTTGGGGATATGGGTTGCGTATATCATATTTACCATTTTTGGGGGAGGAATTTTGTCCTCTTGCGTTCGGCAGCCGGGGCTCCTCATCGTCATCACTATGCGGCCCCTTTTCCTTGTTCTCGGCATTCAACTTGCCGGCCTGTTTGAACATCCAACATTCTCTGTTGGTGTGGTTGGCTGGTTTATCGGGGGTGCCGTGGATTTGACATGAGCGATCGACTATGTGGTCCAAACTGGACGGGCCCGGATTGTTTCTTTTAAATGGCTTTTTCCACTGACCGGGTTTAGAGCCACTGAATCCGGCATTGACGGCCGTGTCTTTGGCATTATCGCCATTATTGCGACGCTTGTGTCTGTTGCGTCGAGGCTTGCCATTGCTGTCTCTAGCATCTGAGGTGCCATGATTTCTTGATGTGCTGTTACTACGAGCCAGCCAGCTATCCTCGCCCGCACAAAAGCGGGTCATGAGTGTCATGAGGGATGCCATGGACTTCGGCTTCTCTTGGCCGAGGTGTCGGGCAAGCCACTCGTCGCAGATGTTATGCTTAAAGGCTGCTAGGGCTTCGGCATCTGGAAAGTCGACAATTTGGTTCTTTTTAGTTAGGAACTGAGTCCAGAATTTCCTGGCTGACTCTCCAGGCTTTTGGGTTATGTGACTTAAGTCATCAGTGTCCGGTGGTCGCACATAAGTCCCCTGGAAGTTGTCAAGGAATGCGTCTTCCAGGTTCTCGCAACTGCCAATGGAGTTTGCCGGCAGGCTATTCAGCCAATGACGGGTCGATCCCTTGAGTTTTAGTGGGAGGTACTTGATGGCATGTAGATCATCACCGCGGGCCATGTGAATGTGGAGAAGGAAGTCTTCAATCCATACCGCGGGGTCTGTTGTCCCATCATATGATTCGATGTTCACGGGTTTAAACCCTTCTTGGAACTCATGCTCCATTACTTCGTCAGTGAAGCATTGGGGGTGTGTGGCGCCTCTATGCCGGGCTACATCATGACGCAGTTCGAATGAGTCTGGTCGGTTGTATTCAGCCCCTGTGATCCGTAGATCGATCTTGACTGTCCTGCTTTGTTTTCGAACACATCTCGCAGGTCCTGCGTGTAGCCCCGGGCCTTCGTGTTTTTGTTTGATTGGCGATGGGGTGCGGGCTGGTGTTCGGGTTGATATGCCGCTTTGTCTCGGCCACGAGGTGCCCGGTCAGCCGCATCCTGTGCTGGTAGTGTAGGCTCTAACGCCTCTTCCTTGAATTTAGGTAACAACCTGCGCTTTGGGTAACTTTTCGTTGGGCGCTAGAATCCGTATTCCTCGACTGCCAGGATCTCTGTCCATCTATCAGTTAGTAGATCTTGATCAGCTTGAAGCGGCTGCTGCTTTTTCTTCAGGCTTTTTGCAGTGGCTATAAGCCGGCGCTTGAAGCGCGCCTGCTCGACGAGATCCTCAGGCATGATAAATTCTTCGTCGCCGAGGCTCACCTCGTCTTCCGAGAGGGGTATGTAATTGTCATCCTTTGAGTCTCCATCCATTGCCGCTAACTTGCCCATCCTCCCGTCTAGCTTGCTCGAAGCTTGGCAGGGCGGGATTGTTTTCGTCTTCGGCACCATCCGGAGTGCTATTGTCTCTTGTGCCGGTATTGCCATTTTTGCTATGGCGGGGTTTAGAGCGGTGCCTCCGGCGCTTAGATTGTTTCTCGAGGGGATTATCCTTCGATGCTTCGTCGCCATTGCTTTCTTTAGGCGTGTCTACCATATATATATATATATATATATATATATATATATATATATATATATCATTTGATGAGGTGGTCGTCCAGCGCCCTGTGGGCGGTGGTTCCTGTTCTTCTTCGGCATCGTCGTCCATAACGTCGATGTCTTCGGAGTCGAAATCAAGCATGTCAGTTAATTCATCGATAGTGGCTATCAAGTGGGTGGTGGGTGGATAACGAATTTCTTCGTCGTTCGCTTCCCACTCGAGTCGGACATAGTTCGGCCAAGAGTCTCCTGACAGGGAGCAAGATTTCAATGAATATAGCACGTCACCCAAGGGCGAGTGCTGGAAGATATCCGTGGAGGTAAACTCCATGATCAGTGCCCAATCAGGTTCGATAGGCACGGATGCGCGCGGTTCGGAGCCTATGGCCGGAGACGAGTCCGAGGGTCCGATGACGCAGACCTCATTGGAGGCGAAGTCTGTGTTCGGCTCTATCGCTGTTGAGTGTGCGGCCTCCATGGCGGGGTCCATCCACCCGTCCTCGGATGGCACGATCTTCTCTGGATTGAGAGCCGAGGCGGTTGTAGGTGTGATCTCAAGTCATGCTCATCGCGACTGTTCGGCGCACCTGTCATGGGCTCGAATCCATCGAAGATCAAGTCTCCGCGGGCGTCGGCGGTGTAGTTCAGGCTTCCAAACTTGACCTGATGACCAGGGGCATAGCTATCGATCTGCTCCAGATGGCCAAGCGAGTTGGCCTGCAGTGCGAAGCCACCGAATATGAAAATCTGTCCAGGAAGGAAAACCTCACCCTGGATCACATTGTTGTAGATGATTGAAGGAGCCATCAAGCCTTACCGCGATGACAAAGTGGAACTCTCGATGAAAGCACCAATGTCGGTGTCAAAACCGGTGGATCTCGGGTAGGGATCCCGAACTGTGCATCTAAGGCTAATGGTAATAGGAGGTGGGGGACACGATGTTTACCCAGGTTCGGGCCCTCTCTATGGAGGTAATACCCTACTTCCTGCTTGATTGATCTTGATGATATGAGTATTACAAGAGTTCATCTACCACGAGATCATAGAGGCTAAACCCTAGAAGCTAGCCTATGGTTATTATTGTTGTTGTCCTACGGACTAAACCCTCTGGTTTGTATAGACATCGGAGGGGGCTAGGGTTACACAGAGTCGGTTACAGAGAAGGAAATCTACATATCCGAATCGCCAAGCTTGCCTTCCACGCAAAGGAGAGTCCCACCCGGACACGGGACGAAGTCTTCAATCTTATTTCTTCATAGTCCAACAGTCCGGCCCAAGTACATAGTCCGGCTGTCTGAGGACCCCCTAATCCAGGACTCCCTCAGCAGCTGAAACCTTCTGATAAAGCTCCTCGAGGAAGGCAGCCGACCTACTATGGTTAGTTGGGACGTAGATGATGATGACCTCCCACTTGAAGTTAAGGGCCCGTTCAAAATGTTCCATGCTCACAAAGAACTGGCCCCGGTCCATACTACCGACCTCAAACGTGGCATCCTTAACGCCTAAAAGAGTGCCACCAGAGTGGCCGGCCATCCCACTAGAAGGGAGCCAGTGCCATGCAAAGAGGTGGGAGCTCAACCGATCGAGCTCAGGCAGAGAGAAATCAGAGCGCATGGTTTCCTGAATGGTGACTATGGCAATATGTTCATCTCGCATGTACTCGATCAGTTGGCGGCGTCGGCCATCATGGCCAAAGCCTCAGATGTTCCAGAAAAGGGCGTGCATTAAGGCTCCATCGGGGGGCTCCTTGACCCCAGAATACGAGATGCGCTTTGAGCGCGGAGGGCGGCGATCCGGGAGCGAGTGCGGCCACGAAGCACCACGCCCTCTAGCGGGAGGTGGCCACCGGCTCTGCGAGGCTGAGCCAGAGTCGCATCCTTAGAGGAGGCGGGGGGAGCGAGGGGGTGAGCAGAGCCGCACGGGCTTCTACCAATCTACCATCAAGAATCTCGCGAGCCCGGATGGCCGCATTCTGGACTAAGGGGGGAGCAGCCTCCCCCCTAAAGATGATCGCGGAGTCATTCGTGACATTCGCAAGGTGACCTAGTGGGACCGACTCGAGCGCGGAAAATGAGCAACTAGCAGCAGACGGGGGCGACAGGGGTACCTAGCTCCAGGTTCCGGGCCACAGCCCAAAGCTCCGCCCGCACGGGGATGGGCAGAGCCGAGCTACCATCCGGTCGAGCAGCATCACGCTGAGTGCTACGGCGGGAGGCTATCACCAGGGAGGAGGTAGACCGGCCACAACAGGAGTAGCCGGCGGAGCACGGAGGGGGAGGCTGGGAGGCCATCGGGGTGGTAACCTAGGTCTCCCCATCCGCAACGGGGTCCGGCACCGGGGCGAGCTGGATCGCCAACCCAGCGCAGCCGAGGAGCAGGGTCGATGGGGATGGAGCGAGTGGCGACGGGGCGAAGACGGGAGGCATTAGGGCCACCTCCGGCAGCAGGAAAGGGGGAGGGTCCACTGCCAGAGATGGGAGCTCCTCCTCATCAGTCGCCGAAGGAGAGCGCGGGTACGGAGGGGGGGACCAACGCAACAGCGGGCGACCCGATGGAGGGAAGGGCCAGAGAGGAGACGTCCTCGACGGGGCCCGGCGAGACCGATGGGGGGGACCAGAGCAACATCTGGTCCAAGCCCAATGGTTCAGAGGTTGGCAGGGGAGCACTGTGAAGACGCCGGGAAGACCACCAGGCCGACGCTAGAGGCGTCACTCCCCTTCGAGGGCTCAGTGATACGTCTCCAACATATCTATAATTTTTTATTGTTCCATGCTGTTATATTATCATTCTTGGATGTTCTCCAATCATTTTATAGTCATTTTATATCATTTTTCGGTACTAACCTATTGACATAGTGCACAGTGCCAGTTGCTGTTTTCTGCATGTTTTTACATCGCAGGAAATCAATATCAAACAGAGTCCAAACGCAGTGAAACTTCTTGAGGATTTTTTTGGGCCAGAAGACATCCAGTGGGCCAGGAAAGCACTTGGGGGGTTCTCCGAGGGGAGCACAACCCACCAGGGTGTGCCTGGGGGCCCAGGCGCGCCCAGGTGGGTTGTGCCCACCTGGGGTACCCCCTGAACTGCCTCTTTGCTCTATAAATACCCCAATGTTCCAGAAACCCTAGGGGAATCGATGAAAATCAATTCCAGCCGCCGCAGAGTCCAGAACCACCAGATCCAATCTAGACACCATCATGGAGGGGTTTACCACTTCCATTGGTGCCTCTCCGATGATGCGTGGGTAGTTCTTTGTAGTCCTACGGGTCCGTAGTTAGTAGCTACATGGCTTCCTCTCTCTCTCTCTCTCTCTCTCTCTCTCTCTCTCTCTCTCTCTCTCTCTCTTTTGATTATCAATACAATGGTCTCTTGAAGATCCATATGATGTAAGTCTTTTTGTGGTGTGTTTGTTGGGATCCGATGAACATTGAGTTTATGACCAGATCTATGTTTATATTCAAGAAAGTTATTTGAGTCTTCTTTGATCTCTTATATGCGTGATTGATTATATCCTTGTATTTCTTCTCCGATATTTGGGTTTTGTTTGGCCAACTTGATCTATTTATCTTGCAATGGGAAGAGGTTCTTTGTGATGGGTTCGATCTTATGGTGTTTGATCCCAGTGACAGAAAAGGAAACGACACATATGTATCGTTGCTATTAAGGATAACAAGATGGGATCTATTTCTACATAAATAGATCGTCTCTACATCATGTCATCATTCTCATTGCATTACTCCGTTTCTCCATGAACTTAATACACTAGATGCATGCTGGATAGCAGTCGATGTGTGGAGTAACAGTAGTAGATGCAGGCAAGAGTCGGTCTACTAATCTTGGAAGTGATGCCTATATAATGATCATTGCCTGGATATCGTCATGATTATTTGAAGTTCTATCAATTGCCCTACAGTAATGGTTTTCCCACCGTTTGCTATTTTTCTCAAGAGAAGCCACTAGTGAAACCTACGGCCCCGGGTCTCTTTTCATCATATTTGCCTTTGCGATTTATTTTCCTTTGCATTTATTTTCAGATCTATAAAACCAAAAATACAAAAATACCTTGCTGCAATTTATTTGTTCCGCGATCTATTTGTCCTATCTACCACTTTTACCTCACGTTATTTGCCTATCTTGAGGCGTCGTACCCAAAAGGGATTGACAACCCCTTTAACACGTCGGGTTGCGAGTATTTGTTATATGTGTGCAGGTGTTGTTTACGTGGTGTGAGGAGGTTCTCCTACTGGTTCGATAACCTTGGCATCATCCCTAAGGGAAATACCTATTGTCGCTATACTGCATCATCCCTTCCTCTTTGGGGAAATATCGACGTAGTTCTAGCAGACATCAAAAGGAATTTCTGACGCTATTGCCGCGGAGGATCTTCAAAATCAACCAGGTTCCTAATCACAAATCTCATCTCCTCGCAATTTACATTATTTTCCATTTGCCTCTCATTTTCCTCTCCCCCCTTCACAAAAATTTGCCATTTTATTCGCCCTCTTTTTTCGTCAGATCTCTTATTTGCTTGAACTTGTCGCCATAAATGACTTTGGTATGGCAGAAACAGATGATGGCCTAACTCCTAAAATGGAGCGTACTGGTAATCTGGATGCCAAAACTTTTATCTTGGGGCAAGGGAATTTTATGGGAAAAGAACATATCCAAGAATTTTTCAATTGTGTCAAAAAATTAAGTGTTGATGATATTCCTATACTTAAAAGGACTAAATCTTATGTGGAAGCTATTTCGGCACTTGTTATGAAACTTGAAACTAGATTTATCCATACTCATCCTACATTGTAAAGATTGTTCTATGAGTTGCCCGTTCCAAAGAATCCTAAAGCTAAAAAGTTAGCCACTCTTGTTTTGATGAATGAATTTGACTACATAATACGGGAAGCTAGGGAAATCTTTGATTTTATGGCATGAATCGTGAAAAACCCGTGATTGATGAAATTCTCTATAATAGTGATTATGCTTTGAGCCATTTTCTTGGGGATAACCAAATTGTTTTATGATAATCTTAAGAAGCAAGTCCCGGTTTTAGATATGATCCAACAAGTTTTTAATGATGTTAATCAACACTATTCTTGGATCAGTGCCGGAAATCAAAGGGGTTATGATAAAAAGCAACTTGATAGTTCTAAGGTTTCTATGGACAATGTGTTTTATGTTTTATTTACAAAACCTCCTGACACAAATACCTCCAAGGAAAACAAGGATAAGGGTGACAAAACTGGGATCATTTGCGTTATGCCTAGCTAGGGGCGTAAAACGATAGCGCTCCTTGGGAGGCAACCCAACTTGTATCTTTTTGCTTTTTGGTTTTCTTGCTATTTTCAATAAAATACCCAATTATACCTCTGGTTAGATGTTTTTTTGTGGTTTTAATCAGTGTTTGTGCCAAGCAAGGCCGTTGGGTTGATTTGGGTAAAAGTTGATTTAATCTTGCTGAAAAACAGAAACTTATGCACTCACAAACATAATTTTCATAAATCACAGAAATGTGCTTTTGAGTTGATTCTTTTTGCAGAAGATTAATATACAAATTACTCAGTTTTTCCTAATTTCGCAAGAATTTTGGAGTTATAGAAGTATTCGACATATCCAGATTTCTACAGACTGTTCTGTTTTTGACAGATTCTATTTTCTTTGCGTTGTGTGCTTGTTTTGATGATTGTATGGTTTTCTTTGATGAGTTTTGCCATATAAAAGTTGGAATACAGCAGTTATAATGCAAAAACAAAATAATAATAGGTTTACAACAGCACTTATAGTAGTGGTTTGCTTTCTAATACTAACGGATCTCATGAAGGTTTTGTTGAGTTTTGTGTGATTGAAGTTTTCAAGTTTGGGGTGATCTTACGATGGATGAAGGAATAAGGATTAGCAAAAGGCTAAGCTTGGAGATTCCCGAGGCAACCCAAGATAATATTCAAGAAGTAGCAAGCAACTAAGCTTGGGGATGCCCTGAGTGGCATCCCCGCTTTCTTCTAACAATCATCTGTATTTTACTTGAAACTATATTTTTATTCATCACATATTATGAGTTTTGCTTGGAGTGTCTTGTATGATATGAGTCTTTGCTTGTTTTTCATTGTTTTTTAAGTGTTGAATCCTTGTTGAACACATCCTTTTGAGAGAGCCAAAAATTATGCTATGCTTGCTCCTATGCTTCACTTAAATTTTTAGAGCCATGGATTTGCTCTAGTACTTCACTTACATCTTTTTTAGCACGACGTGTTTTGTTATTTTTGAAGAAATGCTCTCACGCTTCACTTAGATTAATTTGGGAGTTAGTAAAATTTTCAAAAACTCTCTCTTGCTTCACTTAGATTATTTTTAGAGAAAGAAAAAAAATTATGCTCATGATCTTCACTTATATTTGTTTGTGCTTATCAAAAGCAACATATGAAAATGGTCCCAAAGTGATAGATATCCAAGGAGGATATAATAAAAACTTTCATGAAGATCATTGGACAAAATAAACTTGATTCTTAGTAATGGTTTTGAGATATGATGATATGATATGTGAGTCATATTGATGAGTAATTGTGCTTTAGTAAGGATATCGATGTTAAGGTTTATGATTCCCTATGCAAGCACGAAAGTCAATAGTTATGCAATGAAATTTATATCCTATTTATGGTGCATTATTCGGTGTTACTTATGCTTAATGCTATGGTACGAGATTTTTCATTTTTTGGTTGGTCGCTTCTCAATCTTTTTGCTAGCCTTCACTTCGCACTAAGTATGATCACTACTTGTGCATCCAAAACCCTTTAAACCTGTTTTGCCATATGAGTCCACTATATCTACCTATATGCGCTATTTCCATGTCGTTCTAAGCAAATTTGCATGTTCCATCTCTAATTTTCAAAATAAATTTCTCTTTTGTGTGCTCTACCGCTCGCGAGGCGGTGAAGGGTGGCTAATATTCTCCATGCTAGATGTGTTATTCTCACAATGAGTGTTTATTCACTTGTCATTGCACAAGAGTATGGCAAAGGTATTAGGGATGCCCAGTCCTGAAATGAAAAATGAATTAATTTATGTTGTCAAATAATAAATTCCTTAGAAAGTGTTGCTATGGAGGGCAGCCATCGATTCGGCTAGCCATGGAAAGTGAAAGTAATGATGGAAAAAGGAATAAACTTTATTTTCTGTTTGGAAACCGCCTATGATGTATCTAGAATGGAAAGTGTTGGGAGCTCTAAGTCGTTTTCGTTGGTGGGAAAAGTATGCCTCTAAAAAAATCTCTCTCAATTTAAGCTTTGAGCTCTGGCACCCCTACAAATCCCTACTTCCCTCCGTGAAGGGACTTTCTTTTACTTATGCAAATTTTATTTTGAATTTGAGTCTCCATCTTCTCTTATAAAGCACCAACTAAGGGGCACTATGATCGTATTTGAGCATTAGGTGTAGCTAATATTCGAGTGTGTTTCATGAGTGGATCAATGATTTAGCATAATGGGCTAGGGATAACTTGCTTTAGTGTTGATATATTCAAAGACATGGTTGCTTGTTGATATGCTTGAGAATTATAGTCTTCATGTCAAAACTAGACTATTGCTTTGAATCATATAAAAGTCCAAATGTCCATGCTATAAAGAAATGAAATGTGATGAACATGTTAGGCAGCATTCCACATCAAAAATTCTGTTTTTATCATTTACCTACTCAAGGACTGATAACCCACAAGTATATGGGATCTATCGTAGTCCTTTCGATAAGTAAGAGTGTTGAACCCAACGAGGAGAAGAAGGAACTGACAAGCGATTTTCAGTAAGGTATTCTCTGCAAGCACTGAAATTTTAGGTAATAGATAGATTTGTGATAAGATAATTTGTAACGGGTAACAAGAAATAAAAGTAAATAAGTTGTAGCAAGGTGGCCCAATACTTTTTGTAGCAAAGGACAAGCCTGGACAATTTCTTATAATGAGAAAAGCACTCCCGAGGACACATGGGAATTATCGTCAAGCTAGTTTTCATCACGTTCATATGATTCGCGTTCGTTACTTTGATAACTTGATATGTGGGTGGACCGGTGCTTGGGTGCTGTCCTTTCCTGGACAAGCATCCCACTTATGATTAACCCCTATTGCCAGCATCCGCAACTACAAAAGAAGTATTAAGGTAAACCTAACCACAACATGAGACATATGGATCCAAATCAGCCCCTTATGAAGCAACTTATAAACTAGGGTTTAAGCTTCTGTCACTCTAGCAACCCATCATCTACTTATTACTTCCCAATGCCTTCCTCTAGGCCCAAATAATGGTGAAAGTCATGTAGTCGACGTTCACATAACACCACTAGAGGAGAGACAACATACATCTCATCAAAATATCGAACGAATACCAAATTCACATGACTACTAATAGCAAGACTTCACCCTTGTCCTCAGGAAAAAACGTAACTACTCACAAAGCATATCCGTGTTCATGATCAGAGGAGTATTAATATGCATTAAGGATCTGACCATATGATCTTCCACCAAATAAACCAATTAGCATCAACTACAAGGAGTAATCAACACTACTAGCAACCCACAGGTACCAATTTGTGGTTTTGATACAAGATTGGATACAAGAGATGAACTAGGGTTTGAGAGGAGATGGTGCTGGTGAAGATGTTGATGGAGATTGACACCCTCCCAATGAGAGGATTGTTGGTGACGACGATGGTGATGATTTCCCCCTCCCGGAGGAAAGTTTCCCTGGCAGAACAGCTCCACTCGAGTCCTAGATTGGTTCCGCCAAGGTTCCGCCTCGTGGCGATGGAGTTTCGTCCCGTAAGCTTGCTTCTGATTTTTTTTCCTGGGTAAAAGCCTTCATATAGCAGAAGATGGGCACCGGAGGGCCACGAGGGGGCCCACGAGGCAGGGGGCGCCCAGTAGGGGTGGGCGCGCCCCCCACCCTCGTGGGCAGGGTGTGGGCCCCCTCTGGTACTTTCTTCGCTCAATAATTCTTATTAATTCCAAAAAATGACTTTCGTGGAGTTTCAGGACTTTTGGAGCTGTGCAGAATAGGTTTCCAATATTTGCTCCTTTTCCAACACAGAATTCCAGCTGCCAGCATTCTCCCTCTTCACGATAAACTTTGTAAAATAAGAGAGAATAGCCATAAGTATTGTGACATAATGTGTAATCACAGCCCATAATGCAATAAATATCGATATAAAAGCATGATGCAAAATGGACGTATCAAGGACGAGCAGGAATTAAGCTTGGGGATGCTGATACGTCTCCAATGTATCTATAATTTTTTTTTGTTCAATGCTATTATATTATCATTCTGGGATGTTTTACAATCATTTTATAGTCATTTTATATCATTTTTGGTACTAACCTATTGACATAGTACCCAGCGCCAGTTGTTGTTTTCTGCATGTTTTTTACATCGCAGGAAATCAATATGAAACGGAGTCCAAACACAATGAAACTTCTTTAGGATTTTTTTGGTCCAGAAGACATCCAGTGGGCCAAGAAAGCACCGGGGGGTGCTCCGAGGTAAGCACGACCCACCAGGGCGCGCCTGGGGGCCCAGGTGAGGGAGTCCTGGATTAGGGTGTGTCCGGATAGCCGGACTACCGTTATCAGCCGAACTATCATCGGCCGGACTATCATCGTCGACCGGACTCCAAGACTATGAAGATACAAGATTGAAGACTTCGTCCTGTGTCCGGATGGGACTTTCCTTGGCGTGGAAGGCAAGCTTGGCGATACGGATATGTAGATCTCCTACCATTGTAACCGACTTTATGTAACCCTAGCCCTCTCCGGTGTCTATATAAACCGGATGGCTCTAGTCCGTAGGACAACCAACATACATCAACCCTTACAATCATACCATAGGCTAGCTTCTAGGGTTTAGCCTCCTTGATCTCGTGGTAGATCCACTCTTGTAAACATCCACAATATCAATATCAATCAAGCAGGACGTAGGGTTTTACCTCCATCAAGAGGGCCCGAACCTGGGTAAAACATCGTGTCCCTTGTCTCCTGTTACCATCCGCCTAGACGCACAGTTCGGGACCCCCTACCCGAGATCCGCCGGTTTTGACACCGACATTGGTGCTTTCATTGAGAGTTCCTCTGTGTCATCACCGATAGGCTTGATGGCCTCTTCAATCAACAACGACGCAGTCCTGGGTGAGACTTTTCTCCCCGGACAGATCTTCGTATTCGGCGGCTTCGAACTGCGGGCCAACTCGCTTGGCCATCTGGAGCAGATCGAAAGCTACGCCCCTGGCCGTCAGGTCAGGTTTGGAAGCCTAAACTTCACGGCCGATATCCGCGGGGACTTGATCCTCGATGGATCAGAGCCACAGCCGAGCGTGCCGCGCTGTCACAATGGGCATGACCTAACTCTGCCGCCGGACAGTACCTTGGAGGCCGCACACGAATCCGCTCCGACCCATAGTTCGGAGTCGATCGCGCAGATCGAGGACGGGTGGCTGGACACCGCCTCGGGAGCTGCAACTTCCACGGCGATGGAGCCAAACACTGACCTTGTCCCGCATAAAGCTCATGACTCCGAGGTGCCGGACTCCCTGCCAGACTCCGAACCTCCTGCGCCCCTGCTAGTCGAATCCGATTGGGCGCCGATCATGGAATTCACCGCTGCGGACATCTTTCAGCACTCACCCTTCGGTGACATCTTAAATTCGCTGAAGCACCTCTCGCTATCCGGAGAGCCCTGGCCGGACTACGGCCAGGATGGTTGGGGCGCGGACGACGAAGAAATTCAGAGCCCACCCACCACCCACTTCGTAGCCACCGTCGACGATCTAACCGACGTACTCGACTACGACTCCGAAGACATCGACGGTATGGACGACGATGCCGGAGACAGTCAAGAACCAGCGCCTACAGGACACTGGAAGACCACCTCGTCATACGACATATACATGGTGGACACCCCCAAAGATGGGGACGGCGAAGAAGCAGCGGAGGCAGATTCCTTAAAGAAACACCCCAAGCGCCGATGTCAGCGGCGCCGCTCTAAATCCCGCCACAGCAAGAATGGAGATTCCGGCACAGGAGATAATAACACCCCAGAAAGTGCCGAAGATAACCCCCTCCAGCAAGATTCAGTGCAGGAGGAGGCAGAAGCAAGCCCTCACGAGAGGGCGGCAGACGAAGAGGTCGAGGATGATAATTACATACCTCCCTCTGGAGACGAGGCAAGCCTCGCCGATGACGAATTCGTCGTGCCTGAGGATCCTGTCGAACAAGAGCATTTCAGACGCATGCTCATGGCCACAGCAAATAGTCTAAAGAAAAAGCAGCGACAGCTTCAAGCTGATCAAGACCTGCTGGCCGACAGATGGACCGAGGTCCTCGCAGCCGAAGAGTATGAACTCGAACGCCCCTCCAAAAGCTACCCAAAATGCAAGTTGCTCCCCCGACTAGAGGAAGAAGCATACAAACCGGCAGCACTAGCGCACAATACGGCAGACCAACCACCTCGTGGCCGCAACAGAGAGGCATGTAAGCCCTCCACCAAAACCGTACCCCGGCACCGCTCAAAAAGCGCGAGGCCACGGGGGAACGCGCCGGACTTGCGGGACATATTGGAGGACAAGGCAAGACAATCCAGATCTATCTATGGATCACGTGGGCGCCCCAAGACCCACGACGAATACGGTCGCGCCGGATACAGCTACTCCGGCCGGGCCGAACACAGCAGACAACGCTCTCTTGAGCTACGTCGCGACGTTGCGCAATACAGAGGCGCCGCACACCCACTATGCTTCACTGATGAAGTAATGGATCATCAAATCCCTGAAGGGTTTAAACCCGTTAACATCGAATCCTACGATGGCACAACAGACCCCCGCGGTTTGGATTGAGGATTATCTCCTTCATATACATATGGCCCGCGGCGACGATCTTCACGCCATCAAATATCTCCCACTCAAGCTTAAAGGACCAGCTCGGCATTGGCTTAACAGCCTGCCTGCAGAGTCAATTGGATGCTGGGAAGATCTGGAAGCCGCATTCCTCGACAACTTCCAGGGCACGTATGTGCGACCACCGGAAGCAGATGACCTAAGCCACATAATCCAGCAGCCAGACGAATCAGCCAGGCAATTCTGGACATGGTTCTTAACAAAGAAAAATCAAATCGTCGACTGTCCGGATGCGGAGGCCCTCGCTGCCTTCAAACATAACATCCGCGATGAGTGGCTGGCCCGGCACCAAGGACAGGAGAAGCCGAAATCCATGGCAGCCCTCACATCACTCATGACCCGCTTCTGTGCGGGAGAGGATTGCTGGCTAGCTCGCAGCAACAACCTCAGCAAAAATGTTGGCAGTCCGGATACCAAGGACCGCAGTGGCAGGTCGCGTCAAAACAAAAACAAGCGCCGCATTAACGGCGACATCAATGAGGATACGGCAGTCAACGCCGGATTCCGAGGCTCCAAACCCGGTCAACGGAAGAAGCCATTTAAAAGAACTACCTCGTGCCCGTCCAATTTGGATCGAATACTCGACCGCTCTTGTCAAATACATGGAACCCCCGAAAGGCCAGCTAACCACACCAACAGAGATTGTTGGGTATTCAAGCAGGCAGGCAAATTAATTGCCGAAAACAATGACAAGGGGCTACACAGCGATGATGAGGAAGAGACCCGGCCGCCGAACAACAGAGGACAGAAGGGATTCCCCCCTCAAGTTCGGACGGTAAATATGATATACGCAACGCATATACCCAAGAGGGAGCGGAAGCGTGCACTAAGGGACGTATATGCGATGGAGCCAGTCGCCCCAAAATTGAACCCATGGTCCTCTTGCCCGATCACTTTCGATCGAAGAGACCATCCGACCAGTATCCGCCATGGCGGATTCGCCGCATTGGTTTTAGACCCAATCATTGATGGTTTTCACCTCACGAGAGTCCTGATGGACGGCGGCAGTAGCCTGAACCTGCTTTATCAGGATACAGTGCGCAAGATGGGCATAGACCCTTCAAGGATTAAACCTACAAAGATGACCTTCAAAGGCGTCATACCAGGTGTTGAGGCCAATTGTACGGGCTTAGTCACACTGGAAGTGGTCTTCGGATCCCCGGATAATTTCCGAAGCGAGGAGTTAATCTTCGATATAGTCCCGTTCCGCAGTGGCTACCACGCTCTGCTCGGACGAACCGCGTTCGCAAAATTCAATGCAGTGCCGCATTATGCATACCTTAAGCTCAAGATGCCAGGCCCTCTTGGAGTCATCACGGTCAATGGAAACACGGAACGCTCCCTCCGAACGGAGGAACATACAGCGGCTCTCGCGGCAGAAGTACAGAGCAGCCTCTTAAGGCAATTCTCGAGTCCGGCCGTTAAACGACCGGACACAGCCAAACGCGCCCGGAGCAACATCAACCAAGACCACCTGGCACATTCCGAGCACGCGTAGCAATGCGGCCTTAACCCCAGCCCTCGCACAATTGCAAGACAAACTCTCCGCATACATAATTACGCCCTGGAGATACCATGGGCATAGGGGGAGAGGCACGACCACAACAGACCCAGAGTGCGGTTCGACCACACCAGGGGCTCCCAAGTGTGTCGCTCTTTTTATCTTTTATTTTTCTCTTTTTTATATACAGGACTCTGTCCGGCGGCGAACCCGCCGAACTCATGATGCAACAGCCAGGGAGGGACAAAGGCCGCGACGAACACTCAGGTGGTCTCCATTACGAGCATTAAATTTGTTAAATACACCATTCCGCGGCCTACCCCTGGAGGGAGACGCCTTTAATTCGTCCAATCCCTTGCTTTCCGCACTATTTGTATCATTCCGCACTCATAGCAGACCTTCTTGAATAAAATGCAGCACTTTTTGCCCATAATTGCATTACTTTATATATATATGTTCATTTACGACATGTTGAATCCGTATATTTTGGTACGGCCAAATACACCAGGGGCTTATGTTCCCCGTATTATGGTGTGATAAAGTCCGAACACTTTCACAAGTACGGCATCCCGAACTTATAGCATTATATGAATCGGCTCCGAATCATGTCTTGGGTCAATAGTTGGGTTTGCCCGGCTCCCATGTTTGGCACCTTACGTTCCGTTCTATCGGCTAAGGTAGCACTGGGAGAACCACTGCGATTGCGCCCCGGTTGAGCCAGGTTAACGCCTCAGTGGAGAAAGCTAAAACTGACAGTCATGATAAGGCGAGAGACTGGTCGCTGTTCGAGAGGTTTTTTTCGGGTCCTTAAAGACCTACGCCGCTTCGAGCGAAGTTCCGGATAATATCCGACGAAGGCGTGGATAGCGCCCCAAATTCGGTCTTCCGAATACTAGGGGCTTCGCCGAAATTTAAAATTATAGAATTCTATGGCTAAGTGAGAGTGTTCAAGCACTATAAGTCTGGTTGCCTTGTTCGTTGTGTTGAGCGCCTCCCTAGATGGACCCAACAATGGGAACAAGAGTGCTCAAGTTTATCCCGAACACCCCAGCACTCGCGGCATGGGGGCTGAAGCCGACGACTTGCCATCTCTCAGATTTAATAAACGGCCGCACAGAAGGTAATATTTTAAATTAAACAAGCGTTGCTTAGCGCATATGAACAAAGTTTTTAGCACACAGGATAATACATAGCGAGTTTACTCAATAATTACATCTCGGGGGCACTCATCCGCAATCTTGCGGGCACCCTTCAGGACAGTCCTATAGTACATCTCGGGCATACGATATTCCTTGCCTGCTGGTGGCGCGTTAGTGATTAGCTTCTCCGCATCCAGCTTGCCCCAATGCACCTTTGCGTGGGCAAGGGCCCGACGAGCACCTTCAATACAGGCGGAGCGCTTGATAACCTCCACCCAGGGGCATGCATCCACCAGCCGCCGCACGAGGCCGAAGTAGCTCCCAGGCATGGCCTCTCCAGGCCACAGCCGGACTATGAGGCCCTTCATGGCCTCCTCAGCTACCTTGTGGAGTTCGACCAGCTGCTTCAGCTGGTCGCTAGGGGGCACCGGATGGCCGGCCTCAGCATACTGAGACCAGAAGACCTTCTCCGTTGAGCTCCCCTCCTCACCACAGTAGAATGCGGCGGCATCGGATACACTACGAGGCAAATCTGCAAACGCCCCTGGAGAGCTCTGAATTCGGGTAAGTGTCAGGTAGTTTACATTGACATGCTTGCTTTGCATGAAAAATGCCTTACCCACCGCTATTTTCTTCACATCTTCCACCTCCTGAAGGGCCTTATGGGCCTCAGCCTTGGCTGCTCTGGCACTTTCGAGAGCCGAGGCAAGCTCGGACTCTCGAGTCTTTGGGTCATGCTCCACACTCTCATGCTTTTCCATGAGAGCATGGAGCTCTTGTCGAACCGCCGCCACCTGCGCCTCCTGCTTTTCTCGCTCTGTCCGTTCCGCGGCCGTACTGCGTTCGGCCGCGGACACGGCCTCCTTCAGGGTTGCCACCTCGTTCGTGGCCCCTGCAGTACCCTTGTTATCCTTGTTATTCTTTTATTGCAACCTAAATCCTTTTCTGTAAGGTAACTATTCAAAGTGGTGTTACTCACCTTCTTTGTCCTCGAGATGCTTCTTGGCACGGCCGAGCTCTTGCTCGGACCGCTCGAGATCTTGCTTTAATGCACCAACCTCCGCAGTCAGTGCGGCAGAGGTCAGCAGCGCAGCCTGCAACCCATATTGACATAACTTTTTAGCAACCCTGCGTATATCTTTTTAGATCCTCAGTCCGGCTTTTCTTTCCGAACACCGAACCGAGCATCAGGGGCTACTGTCTATGCGGTATTACATTACATAATTTTAACTTCTTACCTCAAAGCCTGTTAGAAGGCTACGGCAGGCTTCGGTCAGCCCGCTCTAGGCGAGCTGTACCTTCTGAATCACCGCACTCATGATAGTGCGGTGTTCTTCCTTGATGGAAGCACATTGGAGCGCCTCCAACAAGTTGTCCGGCGCCTCCGGTTGGACGGAGGCCGCCGGCGTCATGGTCTTGCCCTTCTTGCGAAGGGGCCGCCGGCCGGACTCCGGAACCACTGCGGGTTCCGACGTGGAGTCCGGTGCATAGTCCGGGAGGCCGCCTTGGGGCGTCTCCGGAGCCTCCCCCTGATGGGTCCCTTCTTGGGATCCCACCTCGGCGTCCTCAGTGGCGCGAGGGGTAGAGGCCGTCGGGATGGAGTCCACATCCGACGGAGCCAACGACCCGCTCGATGAAGCGGGGAGATCATCATCGGCCGGACTGCAGGCAGTATGCGGCATTAGAAGGACGCTATGTGACATAAAAAGAAATTATAAATCATTCAGGAATCCGGATACTTACGATCTCGCCGGAGGCCTGGCCCTTGAAGGTCATTCTTCCTCGCCAACGTCTATGTTGGCGGAGCTGTCCAGGGGAATAGTCCTTCCCCTTTTGGACCCTTCGGCCTCCCCTGTTGGGGAAGCCTTCCTCTTCCTCTCTCCTTCCTCTGGGAGAGAGTCCTTTTTCTCCTCCTCGTTTTCGGGGGAGGAGTCCTCCTCGGAGTCGTCGGACACCTGAAAACGGGAACTCTTTCGAGTACCCGTGGCCTCCTTCTTGGCCTTCTTCTCCGGCACCACGTGCAGTGCCGGAACCAGCAGCCTCGCTAGACGGGCGTCTACTGGGTTTTCTGGCATGGGAGCCGGGCAGACGATCTACTCCGCCTTCTTCATCCAGTCCTGTCAAAGGAAAAGGGGAAATTAAAACCCGCATAGAGTCAAACTATGAAAAGCAAGTGTCCCGTAAAGGGGTAGAATCACTTAACTCGTTAGCTTGGCGCTGCGAGCGAAATCCGCGATCTTCATTCGCGGATGCGGGGGCTTCGGCGCCCTTAAATAGCACCCTCCAGGCGCCTTCGTACATCGTGTCAAAGAGCCCGCTCAGCGCTTGGTGCTGTTCCGGATCGAACTCCCACAGATTGAATGCCCGCTCTTGGCATGGGAGAATCCGGCGGACGAGCATGACTTGGACCACGTTAACCAGCCTGAGCTTCTTCACCAGCTTCTGGATACAGGCTTGGAGTCCCGTCACCTCCTCCGAACTACCCCACAGCAAGCCCTTCTTTTTCCAGGAGGTGAGCTGCATAGGGATACCAGATCTGAACTCGGGGGCTGCCGCCCACGTAGGGCCGCGCGGCTCGGTGATATAGAACCACCCTGATTGCCACCCCTTGATGGATTCCACGAAGGCCCCTTCGAACCAGAGGACGTTGGGCATCTTGCCCAACATGGCACCTCCGCACTCCGCTTGAGTGCCCTTCACTACCTTCGGCTTGACATTGAAGGTCTTGAGCCACAAGCCGAAGTGGGGCTGGATGCAGAGGTAGGCCTCGCACACGACGACGAACGCCGAGATGTTGAGGATGAAGTTCGGCGCCAGATCATGGAAATCCAGGCCATAGTAGAACATAAGCCCCCGGACAAAGGGGTGAAGTGGAAAGCCCAGTCCGCGGAGGAAATGGGGAAGAAAAACGACCCTCTCATGAGGCCTGGGGGTGGGGATGAGCTGCCCCTCGTCGGGCAGCCGGTGCGCGATGTCGCCGGACAGATAGCCGGCGCCGCGCAGTCTTTCGATGTGCTCCTCCGTAACGGAGGAGGTCATCCACTTGCCTCCCGCTCCGGACATGGTCGAAGAAGGTCGAGACGAGATGCGCGAACTTGGGCGCTGGAGCTCGAGTGCGCGGAGATGGATAAGCAAAGGAGGAAGAAGGCGTAGGTGAAAAGGTGAATCCTTATCCCTTATATATAGGCGGACGAAGTCTATGCGTCCCCCATCTGCCTGGTAAAACTCGCTTATCTCCCAAGCATCACCATCAATGGCGCGGTTGGGTTACCCACGTCCGTATTGATGAGAATCCCGGATTAAGGGGGAACACGATCTCTGCTTCGACAAGACGTGCCAAGGAAACCGCTTCGCTAAATGCGCTGAGGTGGTAAAGTAAAAAACGATTCAAATGGCTTGGTAGAGGTGTGACGTCAAGCCGCAAAAAACGTCAGCAGATCGAACTTGTGTATATATTATTCTCTCTACGATGGAATGTGGAATTTATTTTGCAGAGTCGAACACTATCCTGGTGTTTACAATCTTCTACGAATTATTTGGAGGAGGAACCCGCCTTGCAATGCCGAAAAATATGCGCGCCGGACTCATCGTCATTGAAGCCTGGTTCAGGGGCTACTGAGGGAGTCCTGGATTAGGGGGTGTCTGGATAGCCGGACTACCATCATCAGCCGAACTATCATCGGCCGGACTATCATCGTCGACCGGACTCCAAGACTATGAAGATACAAGATTGAAGACTTCGTCCCGTGTCCGGATGGGACTTTCCTTGGCGTGGAAGGCAAGCTTGGCGATACGGATATGTAGATCTCCTACCATTGTAACCGACTCTATGTAACCCTAGCCCTCTCCGGTGTCTATATAAACCGGATGGCTCTGGTCCGTAGGACAACCAACATACATCAACCCTTACAATCATACCATAGGCTAGCTTCTAGGGTTTAGCCTCCTTGATCTCGTGGTAGATCCACTCTTGTAAACATCCACAATATCAATATCAATCAAGCAGGACGTAGGGTTTTACCTCCATCAAGAGGGCCCGAACCTGGGTAAAACATCGTGTCCCTTGTCTCCTGTTACCATCCGCCTAGACGCACAGTTCGGGACCCCCTACCCGAGATCCACCGGTTTTGACACCGACACCAGGCGTGCCCAGGTGGGTTGTGCCCTCCTCGGGTGCCCCCTGGACCGCCTCTTTGCTCTATAAATACCCCAATATTTCGGAAACCCTAGGGGAGTCGACGAAAATCAATTCCAGCCGCCGCAGAGTCTAGAACCACCAGATCCAATCTAGACACCATCACGGAGCGGTTCACCACTTCCATTGGTGCCTCTCCGATGATTTGTGAGTAGTTATTTGTAGACCTACGGGGTCTGTAGTTAGTAGCTAGATTGCTTCATCTCTCTCTCTCTTGATTATCAATACAATGGTCTCTTGGAGATCCATATGATGTAAGTCTTTTTGCGGTGTGTTTGTTGGGATCTGATGAACTTTGGGTTTGTGATCAGATCTATGTTTTTATCCATGAAAGTTATTTGAGTCTTCTTTGATCTCTTATATGCGTGATTGATTATAGCCTCGTATTTCTTCTCCGATATTTGGGTTTTGTTTGTCCAACTTGACCTAATTATCTTGCAATGGGAAGAGGTGCTTTATGATAGCTTCGATCTGACGGAGCTTGATCCCAGCGACAGTAAGGGAAACGACACGTATGTATTGTTGCTATTAAGGATAACAAGATGGGGTCTATTTCTACATAAATAGATCTTGACTACATCATGCCATCGTTCTTATTGCATTACTCTGTTTCTCCATGAACTTAATACACTAGATGCATGCTGGATAGCGGTCGATGTGTGGAGTAATAGTAGTAGTTGCAGGCAGGAGTCGGTCTACTAATCTTGGATGTGATGCCTAATGATCATTTCCTGGATATCATCATGATTGTTTGAAGTTCTATCAATTTCCCAACAGTAATTATTTTCCCACCGTTTGCTATTTTTCTCGAGAGAAGCCATTAGTGAAACCTATGCCCACCGGGTCTCTCTTCATCATATTTGCCTGTGCAATCTATTTTCCTTTGCATTTATTTTCAGATCTATTAAATTAAAAATACAAAAATACCTTGCTGCAATTTATTTGTTCCGCGATATATTCATCATATCTACCACTTTTACCTCACATTATTTGCCTATCTTGAGGCGCCGTACCCGAAAGGGATTGACAACCCCTTTAGTACGTCGGTTTCGAGTATTTGTTATTTGTGTGTAGGTGTTGTTTACGTGGTGTGAGGAGGTTCTCCTACTGGTTCGATAACCTTGGTCTCATCACTGAGGGAAATACCTAACGTCTCTATACTACATCATCCCTTCCTCTTTGGGGAAATACCAACGTAGTTCTAGCAGACATCACTCGGCCGTCGGGTCAGTAGGGACGACCGGGGGGAGCGGTGTGGCGGACAGGGGAGCGAGGATGGCCTGGCGGCCGCGGGCTCCAGCAGCAGGAGGTGGGGGCGATGGCAACGGGGAGCGTGAGCGTGAATCATCCGAGCCCCCATCATCCTTAGAGCGGGTGAGAGTGGTGGTGGTGCCAGCCGTGGTAGTCCCCGTCAGTCCCTGGATTGCTACCGGGAGGGCCGTCGTCAGATAAGCGAGGGCGGCCCACGTGGTTGGGAGGCTCAGGGGCAATCCGGAGGTTGAAGCCCTGGTCATTGAAGAACACTCGGATGGTAGCGCGGAGCTTGGTGGAGTCCAAACACTTGACCTTGACCTGGACCGCCTCCTCCTTGTGGAGGGAAAGCTCGTCGACCACCACCACCACCTTGCCCAGGATCCTGGACATCTGACGAATTACAGGCTCAGATTGAGCAATGTCAAGGAGACCGGCCATGAGAATCCAAGTGATGACCCACAAGTGTCAGGGGATCTATTGTAGTCCTTTCGATAAGTAAGAGTGTCAAACCCAACGAGGAGCAGAAGGAAATGATAAGCGGTTTTCAGTAAGGTTTTCTCTACAAGCATTGAAATTGGAGGTGATAGATAGTTTTGTGATAAGATAAATAGTAACGAGCAACAAGTAAATAAAGTAAATAAAGTGCAGCAAGGTGGCCCAATCCTTTATGTAGCAAAGTATAAGCTTGGACAATTTCTAATAATGATAAAGGAGCTCCCGAGGACACATTGGGAATTATCGTCAAGCTAGTTTTCATCACGCTCATATGATTCGCGTTCGGTACTTTGATACTTTGATATGTGGGTGGAACGGTACTTGGGTACTGCCCTAACTTGGACAAGCATCCCACTTATGATTAATGCCTATTGCAAGCATCCGCAACTACAAAAGAAGTATTAAGGTAAACCTAACCACAACATTAAACATATGGATCCATATCAGCCCCTAACGAAGCAACGCATAAACTAGGGTTTAAACTTCTGTCACTCTAGCAACCCATCATCTACTTATTACTTCCCTATGCCTTCCTCTAGGACCAAATAATGGTGTAGTGTCATGTAGTCGACGTTCACATAACACCACTAGAGGAAAAGACAACATACATCTCATCAAAATATCAAATGAATACCAAATTCACATGACTACTAATAGCAAGACTTCACCCATGTCCTCAGGAACAAACGTAACTACTCACAAAGCATATTCATGTTCATAATCAGAGGAGTAATAATATGCATAAAGGATCTGAACATATGATCTTCCACCAAGTAAACCAATTAGCATCAACTACAAGGAGTAATCAACACTACTAGCAACCCACAGGTACCAATTTGTGGTTTTGATACAAGATTGGATACAAGAGATGAACTAGGGTTTTGAGAGGAGATGGTGCTGGTGAAGATGTTGATGGAGATTAACCCCCTCCCAATGAGAGGATCGTTGGTGATGATGTTGGTGATGATTTCCCCCTCCCGGAGGCAAGTGTCCCCGATAGAACAGCTCCGCCAGAGCCCTAGATTGATTCCGCCAAGGTTCCGCCTCGTGGCGGCGGAGTTTCGTCCCGTAAGCTTGCCCACGATTTTTTCCAGGGTAAAAGTGATGATATAGCAGAAGATGGATGCCGGAGGCCCACCAGGGGGCCCAGGAGATAGGGGCGCCCTATAGCGGGGGCGCGCCCCCCTGTCTCCTGGATAGTGTGTGGGCCCCTAGCCTATTTCTTTCGCTCAGAAATTCTTATTAATTCCAAAAGGTTGTTTTGTGGAGTTTCAGGACTTTTGGAGCTGTGCAGAATAGGTTTCCAACGTTTGCTCCTTTTCCAGCCAGAATTCCAGTTGCCGGCATTCCCCCTCTTCATGTTAAACCTTGTAAAATAAGAGAGAATAGCCATAAGTATTGAGATTTAATGTGTAATAATAGCCCATAATGCAATAAATATTGATATAAAAGCATGATGCAAAATGGGTGTATCAACTCCCCCAAGCTTAGCCCTCGCTTGTCCTCAAGAAGAAGCCAAAATCGAAAAATATGTCCACATGTTTAGAGATAGAGGTGTCGATAAAAATAAAATACGGACATGAGGGCATCATGATCGTTCTAATAACAGCAACATATATAGATTTTGTCATATGATTTCCTATGCTCAAGTAACAAGCATTTCACAATGTCAAGTATGGTTCAAAAACTTCATTGGGAACTAACAAACTATAATCTCAGTCATTGAAGCAATTGCAATTTATCGTAACATCAGAAAGAGTCAATAATAGAGATTTTCAGCAAGCTCACATACTCAACTATCTCGTAGTCTCCTACAATTGCTAACACTCACGCAGTACTTGTGGAGTTTTAGCCGGACACTGAGAAAGATAGGGGCTTATTGTGTTGCCTCCCCACGTATTCACCTTTAGGTGATGTCAACAATAATAGCCCATTCTAACTTACATCCAATTGGATATATATATCATGATCCTTCAAACACGAGGAGCTTGCCAAAGGATAAAATAAAAAGGGAAAGGTGAGGATCACCTTGACTCAAGCATAAAGTAAAAACATAAAGTAAAATATAGGCCCTTCACAGAGGGAAGCAGAGGTTGTCATGCGCGTTTAGGGTTGATGCATAAAACCTTAATGCAAAAGAACGTCACTTTATATTGCCCCTTGTATGTGGACCTTCATTATGCAGACTGTCGCTCTTATTACTTCCACAACAAGTTCGTACAAAGCTTATTTTCTCTGCACTAATAAGTCATACATATTTAGAGATCAATTTTTATTGCTTGCACCGATGACAACTTACTTGAAGGATCTTACTCAATCCATAGGTAGGTATGATGGACTCTCATGGCAAAACTGGGTTTAAGGATATTTGGAAGCACAAGTAGTATTTCTACTTGGTGCAAGGAATTTGGCTAGCATGAGGGGGAAAGGCAAGCTCAACATGTTTGGAAGGTCAATGACAACATCAACTCTTTTAGCATGTCATACTTAATGGGTACTTCACAATCATAAAAGATGTCCAAGATAATATATCTATATGTGAACCCCTCTTTCCTTATCACTTCCTATTAATTGCAACGATGACCAAGGCTACATTCCTCAACTCTCAACAATTTTTATGCCTCATACTTTCTATGTGTGAAGTTATCACTATCCGTAAGATCAATATGAACTATTTTATTCTTTCTACTTTCTCAAGATCATACCACATAGCAAAGCCCTTGACTCAACACTTATCTTTATTGTAGATAGCTCACGGACTCGAATACAAAAAGAAATGACAATGCAAAACTCAAAACTACTTGATATCAAAACTTCAAACTACTAGATCAAGACACTACTAAAAGGATCGAACTAAATAAAGAAGTAAAGATAGGAGTGTGATGGTGATACGATACCGGGGAACCTCCCCCAAGCTTGGCAGTTGCCAAGGGGAGTGCCCATACCCATGTAATTATTTCCTCGGAGGTGGTGAAGTAGGAGATGTTGATGATGTAGGCTTGTCGTTCGTCTTCCAAGGCATAGGCTCTCGATCATAAAAGGATGATTGAGTCTCTGGGATCCTCAAATGTGCAACCAAACTCATTCGCTTGAATCTATATTCATACTCACAGTTCTGGTTTTGCAGATCATAGATCTGGGCTGGGAGGTGCTCGATTTTCTCTTGAAGCTTGAAGATGGTCTCCCCAATGACTTTGGCATCCAGCTTGTGGTTGTTGGTGAACTTTGTGATCATCATCTGGTTGGCGTTGAGTCCACGCTCCACCATCCCTTGACACTTGAAAACTTCCTGCTCCACGGCTTCGAGCTTTGTCTCCATGCTCCCGGTACGCCTTGGTCCCTCCACATCGCGGATGTGCAGCACCCCCTCATGCATCTCAATGGTTTGAGGGTGTTGCAGTACCTCTGCGAGATAGGGGTTGATAACCCTCTCGAAAAACTTGTCCTTGGGAGCGCTTGGAGACGCCATGATGCTCTAGATCTGAAACAGAAACAGCTTGAAACGAAAACAGAGGATTTTTGCGTGATACGGCAGTCAAAACCTTCGGGAGTATATATAATGAATTTTTACCGACCAAAATTTGTAACGTGCAAGAAAACGGAGTCTGGGAGGCACACGAGGTGCCCACGAGACAGGAGGGCGCACCCTACAGGGGGGGCGCCCTCCTCTCTTGTGGGAGCCTCGTGTCCCTTTCGGACTACTTCTTTCTTCCTAAAATTCTTAAATATTCCAAAACTGATAAAAATTGCCATTGGAGTTGTTTTGGAGTCAGTTTACTTACCGTACCACATACTTTTACCTTTTCAGGGCCTGGAACATTCTGGAAAGTGTCCCTTATGTATTCCTCAGGGGTTACGGTTTCAATAATATTAGTTTCAACATTGATAGGATTACCTGAAATATAGTGTTTAATTCTTTGACTGTTTACCACCCTCGGATTTGTGCCTTCGAAGTTGTTGATTTTTATGGCACCAGAATGATAGACCTCCTCGATAATGTAGGGACCTTCCCATTTTGAGAGAAGTTTTCCTGCAAAAAATCTTAAACGAGAGTTGAATAATAACACATAATCTCCTACGTTAAACTCATGCTTTTCTGTCCTCTTATCATGCCAATGTTTGACTTTTTCTTTGAAAAGCTTGGCATTCTCATAAGCTTGGGTTCTCCATTCATCAAGTGAGCTAATATCAAATAACCTCTTCTCACCGGCAAGTTTGAAGTCATAATTAAGCTCTTTAATAGCCCAATATGCTTTATGTTCAAGTTCAAGAGGTAAATGACACGCTTTTCCATAAACCATCTTATAAGGATACATACCCATAGGATTTTTGTATGCAGTTCTATAGGCCCATAATGCATCATCAAGTTTTTTGGACCAATTCTTTCTAGATCTATTCACAGTCTTTTGCAAAATTAATTTGAGCTCTCTATTGCTCAACTCTACTTGACCACTAGACTGCGGATGATAAGGAGATGCTATTCTATGATTGACATCATACTTAGCAAGCATCTTACGGAAAGCACCATGAATAAAATGTGAACCACCATCAGTCATAAGATATCTAGGGACTCCAAACCTTGGAAAATAACTTCTTTAAGCATTTTAATAGAAGTGTTATGATCAGCACTACTAGTTGGAATAGCTTCTACCCACTTAGTAACGTAATCAACAACAACTAAAATATGTGTATAACCATTAGAGGCAGGAAAAGGTCCCATATAATCAAAGCCCCAAACATCAAATGGTTCAATAACAAGAGAATAATTCATAGGCATTTCTTGACGTCTACTAATGTTACCTATTCTTTCACATTCATCACGGGATAAGACAAACTTACGAGCATCTTTGAAAAGAGTAGGCCAATAAAAACCAGATTGTAGTACCTTGTGTGCAGTTCTATCTCCAGCGTGGTGTCCTCCATAAGATTCAGAGTGACACTTATGTAGAATCTGTTCCTGTTCATGCTCAGGCACACAACATCTAGTAACACCATCTACTCCTTCTTTATAAAGGTGTGGATCATCCCAGAAGTAATGTCTTAAATCATAAAAGAACTTTTTCTTTTGCTGGTATGTGAAACTAGGCGGTATAAATTTAGCAAGAATGTAATTAGCATAATCAGCATACCAAGGAGCAGTACAAGAAGCATTGACGACCGCTAATTGTTCATCAGGAAAGCTATCATTAATAGGCAGTGGGTCATCAAGAACATTCTCTAACCTAGACAAGTTATCTGCAACGGGGTTCTTAGCTCCCTTTCTATCAATAGTATGCAAGTCAAATTATTGGAGCAAGAGAACCCATCTAATGAGTCTAGGCTTAGCATCTTTCTTTTCCATAAGATATTTAATAGCAGCATGATCAGTGTGAATAGTAACTTTGGAATCAACAATATAAGGTCTAAACTTATCACATGCAAACACAACTGCTAAGAACTCTTTTTCAGTAGTAGCATAATTTCTCTGGGCAGTATCAAGAGTCTTACTAGCATACTGGATAATATTCAATTTCTTATCAACTCTTTGCCCAAGAACAGCACCTACAACATAATCACTAGCATCGCACATAATTTCAAAAGGTAAATTCCAATCAGGTGGCTGAACAATAGGTGCAGTGATCAAAGCTTTCTTAAGTGTTTCAAAAGTTTCTACACAATCATCATCAAATACAAAAGGAATATCTTTTTGCAATAAATTAGTAAGAGGCCTAGAGATTTTATAAAAGTCCTTAATGAACCTCCTATAAAAACAGGCATGACCAAGGAAACTTCTTATACCTTTTATGTCCTTGGGACATGGCATCTTTTCAATAGCATCTACTTTGGCTTTATCAACTTCAATACCTCTCTCGGAGATCTTGTGCCCCAAGACAATGCCTTCATTAACCATAAACTGACACTTTTCCCAATTCAGGACGAGACTAGTGTTTCACATCTCTGCAAAACTCGATCAAGGTTGCTCCAACAATCATCAAAAGAGGATCCATAGACGGAGAAGTCATCCATGAATACCTCACAAATCTTTTCACAAAAATCAGAGAATATAGCCATCATGCATCTTTGAAAGGTAGCAGGTGCATTACATAAACCAAAAGGCATACGTCTATAAGCTAAAGTACCAAAAGGGCAAGTAAAAGTAGTTTTAGATTGATCCTTTGCTGACACAAGTATCTGAGAGAAACCAGAATAACCATCTAGAAAGCAAAATTGGGTGTGTTTGGATAGCCTTTCTAGCATTTGATCAATAAAAGGTAAAGGGTAATGATCTTTCTTAGTAGCTTTATTTAACTTACAGAAATCAATTACCATCCTATAACCTGTAATAATTCTTTGCAGGATCAATTCATCTTTATCATTAGGAATGACGGTAATACCTCCCTTTTTAGGGACACAATGGACAGGGCTTACCCATTCACTATCAGCAACAGGATAAATAATACCTGCCTCAAGGAGCTTTAGTATCTCCTTTCTTACCACTTCCTTCATCTTGGGATTTAACCGTCTTTGAGGATCTCTAACTGGTTTGGCATCTTTGTCCACTGACATCTTGTGTTGACATGATGTGGGCCTAATGCCCTTAAGATCATCCAGAGTATATCCAATAGTTGCTCGGTGCTTCTTCACAGTTTTCCATAACCTTTCTTCTTCTTTCTCTGAAAGGTTAGCACTAATAATAACAGGATATATTTCTTTTTCATCAAGATAAGCATACTTAAGATTGTGAGGTAAAGGTTTGATTTCAAACACGGGATCACCCTTGGGTGGAGGGGGATCCCTGTAATGCCCCGAGACCAGAGCTCCAGAAGACTTCCAGCTATTCCGAGTTTCGCCGTCTGTTTCATTTGTGCTTGCTCTTTTATCTTTTGCTTTGCATCATGTCATCATGCCATCATGTCATTTAATTTTTAAAACTCTTCTAAATAAATTGCATAGATCTTTTGATCTATTTAAATCGAGGGATATTCACATGGTGATTTCTCTTTATAACATATCCTCCCAATATTAGGGAGCTATATAAAATATTTCTTTAATTTGGAAATCACCATAACACACTTGCAAAATATCCCATGCCGTTGTTATCTCAATTCTTGGTCTCCAACCTTGCCCATAATTTCTTTCATCATTTTCCGGAGCTCCACCAAAAATCCAAACATTTTTGGACACTGCGGAATCCTAGTCCTAGTTCAAACCCATTTGAATTAAATTCAAATGAGTTTGAATTTAAATCTTTCAATCATGCCTCTTTCTATTTTCTTGGAACGAGCATATTTTTGCGAGTCCGGGAAAATAATCCCCATGCGCAAATCTTCCCCCTAACCTCTCTTTCTTTTCTTTCTTTTCTCTGTTCTGTTTTTTATTCATTAGAGAGAGGGAGAAGAAGCCCTGCAAACCAGGCCGGGCCGGCCTGCTTCCTCGCAGCCCACCTCTCCAGCCGCAGCCCACTATCTAAGCAGGCCCAGCCGCGCCTAACCCTAGCCCGATCCCATGCATCTCTCTTCCTCCCCTCGCTCCCTCTGAGCGCCGCCACGCGCAGCCCTCGATCCCCTCGCGCCCTCGCCCCGTCCCTACACCGCATCGACAGGGAGAGCCCAGCGCTCTCTCGCCTCGTTCTCACACAGCGCCCAGCCCCTTCGCCCGATCCCCATCTCCCTCTCGTCTCCCACCGCGCAGCCCTCGACCTCCCCTCCTCTCGAGCACGCCTCTCATGGCGCCCGCATCAATCGCGCCGGCCTCTCCTTCCCTGCGCCACACCAGGACCTCCACAGCGCCGCCGCCTCAAGCTCCAATCCGGCGGCCCCGTCGCCTCTGCGCTCGAGCGTCGCGCGCCCAACCTCCTCCCTCGGGCGGCTCCTTCCCTGCCTCCACCGCGAGCCCACCATGGCGCCCGCAACCGTCGTCCTCCACACCGAGCAGGAGCTGCGCCGCCTCGACTCCTGGTCCAGACAGCCACCGGAGTCCCGCAGGTCCGCGCCGTCGCCTCCTCCGCATCGAGCTAGGGAGTGGCGCTCCTCCTCCCGGCCTCCTCGCGCCCATCCTCCCTTGCTGGCGTTGCTCAACTCCGGCGCCCCTGCCTCACGTCTCCCTCCTCGTGCCAGGGAGAGGAGCTCCCTCTTCCTCGCCGTCCTTCGACTCGTCGTCGCTCCGGCGCCCGTTCGCAGACGCCCGGAGTCCATCTTTGGTTGCACACCAAGTTGGCCATGCCTTGCTGCCTCCTATACACTGTTGGTCAATAGTTGATGCACGCCAAGTTCTTCGACTACAGCCGATGCCCCGAGGACACCGAGTATGACTACACACGGAGATGCGTCAAGTTCCACTACCGTCGACATGAACATCTACGAAAACGTGTACAACTACCGTCGCCACGTGAACAACGACTTCCACTATGCCGTTTACGACTACTTCCCTCGACGATCATCGCGAGAACGACTACTTCCCTCTACGAAACGCAAACTGTCCCGTTTGAACGCTTCGAAGGTATAACCCGAGACGACCGCGATGAGATGCCCTTGCATGTATGAGATGTACGATATGTTTGCATTGTGCCCGTTTGTTTCGTGCGCGTTCCTTCCTCGTTTGCCATGCCACTATCCCGTGGGAACCCGGTAGTCGGAAGCACCCCACCATCCTTGCATGACACGCATCCGCACACTTCTCTCTTGCATCGGTATCTCAAATCGAGTTACCGGAACCGATATGTTGCCGTGGCACCATTTTCGGTTATGTTGCCGTGGCACCATTTTCGTTATCGTTGCCGTGGCACCCCTTTCGTTCCACCACGGTGACAAATGCTTCATAACATGCTCATGTCAACATTTTCATAAAATTGCATAAACTTGTATATGTCATCCGCATCATGATAACAACATTTAAATGTTTAAAATGGTGTTTGCATTAAATTGCTAAATGCCATGTGGGGATTTACCGGAATTGTTGTTTGTTGATCCGGCCTCACTTAAACTTGCCTAAATAGTTCGTTTATTTATGCTTCACCTCTTGCCATGCTTAACAACATTTAATATTGTTTAGTAGCATAAACGAGAGTGAACTAAATACTTGCATGTGGTGTTTCGTTAATATGCAACTCGTTGCATATTGAGCTCCACTTAACTTGTAGTGTTGTTTGTGCATATTGCCATGCCATGCCTCATTAAACCGGACATGCATCATACTTGTTTGTGCATCATGCCATGTTTAGGCTTGTGTGTTTACCGTGTTGTTTGCTTCTTTCCGGTTTGCTTCTCTCGTTAGCTTCGGTTTCGTTCCAGAGTTGTGAGGATTCGTTCGACTACGTCCGTTTGTCTTCTTCATGGACTCGTTCTTCTTCCTTGCGGGATTTTAGGCAAGATGATCATACCTTCGAAATCATTACTATCTTTGCTTGCTAGTATTCGCTCTATCGCTATGTTAGCCCTACCTGCCTTTGTTTACCATGCCTACCTATTGCCATGTTAAACCTCTAACCATCCTGTCCTAGCAAACCCTTTGTCTGGCTATGTCACCGCTTTTGCTCAGCCCCTCTTATAGCATTGTTAGCTGCAGGTGAAGATGAAGGTTGTTCCAGGTCGGAACGTGGTTATTTTGGGATATCACAATATCTCCTGTTTGTATTAATGCACCTTATATACTTGGTAAAGGGTGGAAGGCTCGGCCTTATGCCTGGTGACTTGTTCCACTCTTGCCGCCTTAGTTCCGTTTACCGGTGTTATGTTCCTTGATTTTGCATTCCTTACACGGTTGGGTGATTTATGGAACCCCCTTAACAGTTCGCTTTGAATAAAACTCCTCCAGCATGGCCCAACTTTGGTTTTACCATTTGCCACCTAAGCCCTTTCCCTTGGGTTTTCGCGAGCCCAAGGGTCATCTTTATTACCCCCCCCTGGGCCAGTGCTCCTCTGAGTGTTGGTCCAAACTAGAGCACCGTGCGGGACCATTCCTTGGCAACTTGGATTACGTCGGTACCTGTACGCTTCGCTTATCCGGTGTGCCCTGAGAACGAGATATGTGCAGCTCCTATCGGGATTTGTCGGCACAGTCGGGTGGTCTTGCTGGTCTTGTTTTACCATTGTCGAAATGTTTTGCGAACCGGGATTTCGAGACTGATCGGGTCTTCCCGGGAGAAGGTCTATTCCTTCGTTGACCGTGACAGCTTGTGATGGGCTAAGTTGGGACACCCCTGCAGGGTATATAATCTTTCGAAAGCCGTGCCCGCGGTTATGAGGCAGATGGGAATTTGTTAATGTCCGGTTGTAGATAACTTGACACTTGACTTCATTAAAATGCATCAACCGTGTGTGTAGCCGTGATGGTCTCTTCTCGGCGGAGTCCGGGAAGTGAACACGGTTTGAGTTATGCTTGACGTAAGTAGTTTCAGGATCACTTCTTGATCGCTTCTAGCTTCTCAACCGATGCGCTGCTTCTCTTCTCGCTCTCACTTGCGTATGTTAGCCACCATATACGCTTAGTGCTTGCCGCAGCTCCACCATATTACCCCTTTCCTACCTATGAGCTTAAATAGTCTTGATCTCGCGGGTGTGAGATTGCTGAGTCCCTGTGGCTCACAGATTCTACCAAAACAGATGCAGGTGCCGAGGATACTGGCGCAGATGGCGCAACCGAGCTCAAGTGGGAATTTGATGAGGCCCTTGGTCGTTACTATGTATCGTTTCCAGATGATCAGTAGAGGTGCCCAGTCGGGTCGATCGGGGATCTGTGTTGCATTTGGGGTAGTCTTCTTTTATTTTGGTTCCGTAGTCGGACCTTGAGTGTAATCTGGATGATGGATGTTTATTTATGTATTGTGTGAAGTGGCGACTGTAAGCCAACTATGTATCCTTTCCCTTATGTATTACATGGATTGTGTGAAGATTACCTCACTTGCGACATTGCTTTCAATGCGGTTATGCCTCTAAGTCATGCTTCGACACGTGGGAGATATAGCCGCATCGAGGGCGTTACAAGTTGGTAATCAGAGCCATCCCCGACCTTAGGAGCCCCACTGCTTGATCGTTTTTAGCGGCTGAGTTGTGTCTAGAAAAAATGTTTTGAGTCATTTAGGATTATATATATCGGAGAGTTAGGAATTCTTTTACTCCCCAGTCTCTTCATCGCTCTGGTAAGGCATTCTGACGTAGAGTTTTGACTCTTCTCTTCTCAAATTTCACTAAATTTTTTTTAGGATCACGCGGGTATCTCGGAATCATTCCGATGGTTTTATGATGAGAACATTGTCTTGGTGCCTCCTGTCAGGGGTTTAGTGGAAGTGTCCCGGGGAGTTGAGCTCTGAGGTGTTGTCGCCATAATTTTATCGTTGCAGTTCTGGAATACCTGAGTTTAGTACGCCGACATCGAAAATCACTTTTATGCAGTTGTTGGTGAGATAACCCCGATAACCCAGTACTGAGGTGAGTACGGGAGTATTGCCATGACTCGTATAACGGATGCTTTTTGAAGGTTGAGGTACACGATTTCTGAAGGTTTCTTGGTTATGTGTTGAAGGATGGATACAGCTGGATGTAGGGATTGTTAGTTTGGGTGAGATATATTGCTTCCCCTGTATCCCCAACACCAGATTGCATAACCAGAAAGTTTTGGGAGTTTTATAGGTGGGAATTCAAGTAGCTCCTAGAATATCTTTCCGACAGATGCATGATATGTGATTGGGTAAATCTCTATCATATGTATTTGTTCCGGCTTATTCTGCAAGCCAAATCCTTTGTTTCTTTTCATTTGTGGTATTTGAGTTGCTTCGAAGTCAAATGTTGAATCCATACCTTCCCTAAACATTGTTCTCTTATGGCTATGTGAATACTAATCCTTCTTGATCATCGAGATTGTCATGTTAATTCTTTTCCTACCGGTGTGCTTCTCTTCAAGTGGATCCGATCATCTCAACGTCCGCAAGATCAATTCTAAGTTTTCTCAATGGTGTTTATTTCATCTATCCCAAGTTGCCTTTGTTTTTCCCGCCCTCCCACCCTTTTTCTTCAAGGACTCAGATATCTTAATCAAGTATCCATCTTATGGACGTGAAGTCTCTTCATTCTTTTCTTTCAATGTTCTTATCCGGTGATTTTCCATGAAGATGCTCAACAGTTTCAAGTTCATCATCCTTCATTGTTGTTTCTTCTCTGGTGGATCCAATTCAAGCTTTCAGTATTGATCATATTTCTTTCCTCGTGTCAAATGCTTTCTCATGCCGATACCCCTCTCAATCACTAACCTCTTGCTATTCATTTGTTCCAGAGTGTTGAAGATATCTCAGAAGATTTGTATTTCCATTCTTAATCCGTTCAAGCTATTTGGAGGTTGTTACCTCATTCAAGCCATTTAATTCAACCGACGCAATCTCTCTTTTAAATTGTTCAACGGTGTTTTCTTTTGAGTGGGCCCTAACCCACAGGTCTTTTCCCAGGATCTTACCTGACTCGTCTAATTATCAGGAGCGATTCTCAAATTCATTTCCAAGTTTGACATAAGAATGAATTATCATCAGTCAAATGTCTTTCTCCAAGATCTTTCAAATTCTGTCATTGTTGGTTCAACCTTTCAAATTGTCATTCCAGAGTGCCTCAACAATTCATGGTGGTTCTCATCATCATTCTCAGCATGTGAAGACCAAAGAAGGATTTCTCTTAAATCTTGCTCCATTCTCTTCAAGATTCATGGTTCTAGCTTGATGCCATCCTTTCATAATTGTTTTGATTGGGAAAATTCTTTTCACCCATTCGGAGCATTTCATGAGTTGTTTCCATTTCTTTCCTCCGAAGGCCATCGTGTCATAATTCTTCATTCTCAGCCTGTAGCTATCGTTCTCCAAATCTTACCGGTGCATCGTTCAAATATCCTCTAATCAGTTCATAGCCTCTTCGTTCTCATGTATCCAAATCCCCTCAAGTATCTTCGTTCATTTTCCAATTCTTTCCGGTGATTTGTGCCTTTGCTACTTTCATTTTCAATTCTAACGGTGGTTCGTTCAAGATTTCACTTCCTTTGTTATCATATAAAAACATTCGTTGTTTCCAAATTCCAACGGTGGTTCCATCAATACCTTCTCAAGTTTACGCTATGTCTCTCTTAATCCTTTCTACGAGAATAAGTAGTATGCCAAATCCATTGCTTGTCATCAATTTAATTTGATGAAGGATAAGCATACAATAAATCTTATTCTTATTTCCTTGAGGTGATTCAATTCTTTTCTTCCGGAGATTGTTCATGATGAGATAATTCTCGGTTCTACTGTTTCATCTTTTCTTTTCCGGAGTTCCAAGTTTTCTGCATTATCTCGCCGCGAAGCGCCATCTAAATCATCACAAGGCTTCACCTTGTGTTTTCAACTTCTCTTTCTTTCTATCATCCTTTTGTTTACCGGAGTTCTTCATGGAGGCTCAACATGGTGGTTCATCAAGGATTCTTTTCATTCTTCAATTGTTCTATTTTCTACCGCAGTGCTCTCAATTGTGTTCAACTCCATTGTGTTCTTTCTATCAACTTTTCAACCTTTCAAGGTTCTTTGGTTTCACTATTTTGTCGAAGAAGCAACTTAGTTCTACCTCTTCTCTTCCTCTTCCGTTTCTCTCCGGTGCCATCCTAGATCTCGGGACGAGATCCTCTTGTAGTGGTGGAGTGTTATAACGCCCCGAGATGAGAGCTCCAGAAGACTTCCAGCTATTCCGAGTTTCGCCGTCTGTTTCATTTGTGCTTGCTCTTTTATTTTTTGCTTTGCGTCATGTCATCATGCCATCATGTCATTTAATTTTTAAAACTCTTCTAAATAAATTGCATAGATCTTTTGATCTATTTAAATCGAGGGATATTCACATGGTGATTTCTCTTTATAACATATCCTCCCAATATTAGGGAGCTATATAAAATATTTCTTTAATTTGGAAATCACCATAACACACTTGCAAAATATCCCATGCCGTTGTTATCTCAATTCTTGGTCTCCAACCTTGCCCATAATTTCTTTCATCATTTTCCGGAGCTCCACCAAAAATCCAAACATTTTTGGACACTGCGGAATCCTAGTCCTAGTTCAAACCGATTTGAATTAAATTCAAATGAGTTTGAATTTAAATCTTTCAATCATGCCTCTTTCTATTTTCTTGGAACGAGCATATTTTTGCGAGTCCCGGAAAATAATCCCCATGCGCAAATCTTCCCCCTAACCTCTCTTTCTTTTCTTTCTTTTCTCTGTTCTGTTTTTTATTCATTAGAGAGAGGGAGAAGAAGCCCTGCAAACCAGGTCGGGCCGGCCTGCTTCCTCGCAGCCCACCTCTCCAGCCTCAGCCAGCCGCAGCCCACTATCTAAGCAGGCCCAGCCGCGCCTAACCCTAGCCCGATCCCACGCATCTCTCTTCCTCCCCTCGCTCCCTCTGAGCGCCGCCACGCGCAGCCCTCGATCCCCTCGCGCCCTCGCCCCGTCCCTACACCGCATCGACAGGGAGAGCCCAGCGCTCTCTCCCCTCGTTCTCACGCAGCGCCCAGCCCCTTCACCCGATCCCCATCTCCCTCTCGTCTCCCACCGCGCAGCCCTCGACCTCCCCTCCTCTCGAGCACGCCTCTCATGGCGCCCCCATCAATCGCGCCGGCCTCTCCTTCCCTGCGCCACACCAGGACCTCCACAACGCCGCCGCCTCAAGCTCCAATCCGGCGGCCCCGCCGCCTCTGCGCGCGAGCGCCGCGCGCCCAACCTCCTCCCTCGCGCGGCTCCTTCCCTGCCTCCACCGCGAGCCCACCATGGCGCCCACACCGTCGTCCTCCACACCGAGCAGGAGTTGCGCCGCCTCGACTCCTGGTCCAGACAGCCACCGGAGTCCCGCAGGTCCGCGCCGTCGCCTCCTCCGCATCGAGCTAGGGAGTGGCGCTCCTCCTCCCGGCCTCCTCGCGCCCATCCACCCCTGCTGGCGTTGCTCAACTCCAGCGCCCCTGCCTCACTTCTCCCTCCTCGTGCCAGGGAGAGGAGCTCCCTCTTCCTCGCCGTCCTTCGACTCGTCGTCGCTCCGGCGCCCGTTCGCAGACGCCCGGAGTCCATCTTTGGTTGCACACCAAGTCGGCCATGCCTTGCTGCCTCCTATACACTGTTGGTCAACAGTTGATGCACGCCAAGTTCTTCGACTACAGCCGATGCCCCGAGGACACCGAGTACGACTACACACGGAGATGCGTCAAGTTCCACTACCGTCGACATGAACATCTACGAAAACGTGTACAACTACCGTTGCCACATGAACAACGACTTCCACTACGCCGTTTACGACTACTTCCCTCGACGATCATCGCGAGAACGACTACTTCCCTCTACGAAACGCGAACTGTCCCGTTTGAACGCTTCGAAGGTATAACCCGAGACGACCGCGATGAGATGCCCTTGCATGTATGAGATGTACGATATGTTTGCATCGTGCCCGTTTGTTTCGTGCGCGTTCCTTCCTCGTTTGCCATGCCACTATCCCGTGGGAACCCGGTAGTCGGGAGCACCCCACCATCCTTGCATGACACGCATCCGCACACTTCTCTCTTGCATCGGTATCTCAAATCAAGTTACCGGAACCGATATGTTGCCGTGGCACCATTTTCGGTTATGTTGCCGTGGCACCATTTTCGTTATCGTTGCCGTGGCACCCCTTTCGTTCCACTACGGTGACAAATGCTTCATAACATGCTCATGTCAACATTTTCATAAAATTGCATAAACTTGTATATGTCATCCGCATCATGATAACAACATTTAAATGTTTAAAATGGTGTTTGCATTAAATTGCTAAATGCCATGTGGGGATTTACCGGAATTGTTGTTTGTTGATCCGGCCTCACTTAAACTTGCCTAAATAGTTCGTTTATTTATGCTTCACCTCTTGCCATGCTTAACAACATTTAATATTGTTTAGTAGCATAAACGAGAGTGAACTAAATACTTGCATGTGGTGTTTCGTTAATATGCAACTCGTTGCATATTGAGCTCCACTTAACTTGTAGTGTTGTTTGTGCATATTGCCATGCCATGCCTCATTAAACCGGACATGCATCATACTTGTTTGTGCATCATGCCATGTTTAGGCTTGTGTATTTACCGCGTTGTTTGCTTCTTTCCGGTTTGCTTCTCTCGTTAGCTTCGGTTTCGTTCCGGAGTTGTGAGGATTCGTTCGACTACGTCCGTTTGTCTTCTTCATGGACTCGTTCTTCTTCCTTGCGGGATTTCAGGCAAGATGATCATACCTTCGAAATCATTACTATCTTTGCTTGCTAGTATTCGCTCTATCGCTATGTTAGCCCTACCTGCCTTTGTTTACCATGCCTACCTATTGCCATGTTAAACCTCTAACCATCCTGTCCTAGCAAACCCTTTGTCTGGCTATGTCACCGCTTTTGCTCAGCCCCTCTTATAGCATTGTTAGCTGCAGGTGAAGATGAAGGTTGTTCCAGGTCAGAACGTGGTTATTTTGGGATATCACAATATCTCCTGTTTATATTAATGCACCTTATATACTTGGTAAAGGGTGGAAGGCTCGGCCTTATGCCTGGTGACTTGTTCCACTCTTGCCACCTTAGTTCCGTTTACCGGTGTTATGTTCCTTGATTTTGCGTTCCTTACACGGTTGGGTGATTTATGGGACCCCCTTAACAGTTCGCTTTGAATAAAACTCCTCCAGCATGGCCCAACTTTGGTTTTACCATTTGCCACCTAAGCCCTTTCCCTTGGGTT
>NC_041389.1:284906736-284925346 GCF_002162155.2 Triticum dicoccoides
GGGCCAGTGCTCCTCTGAGTGTTGGTCCAAACTAGAGCACCGTGCGGGACCATTCCTTGGCCACTTGGATTACGTCGGTACCTGTACGCTTCGCTTATCCGGTGTGCCCTGAGAACGAGATATGTGCAGCTCCTATCGGGATTTGTCGGCACAGTCGGGTGGTCTTGCTGGTCTTGTTTTACCATTGTCGAAATGTTTTGCGAACCGGGATTCCGAGACTGATCGGGTCTTCCCGGGAGAAGGTCTATTCCTTCGTTGATCGTGAGAGCTTGTGATGGGCTAAGTTGGGACACCCCTGCAGGGTATATAATCTTTCGAAAGCCGTGCCCGCGGTTATGAGGCAGATGGGAATTTGTTAATGTCCGGTCGTAGATAACTTGACACTTGACTTCATTAAAATGCATCAACTGTGTGTGTAACCGTGATGGTCTCTTCTCGCCGGAGTCCGGGAAGTGAACACGGTTTGAGTTATGCTTGACGTAAGTAGTTTCAGGATCACTTCTTGATCGCTTCTAGCTTCTCGATCGATGCGCTGCTTCTCTTCTCGCTCTCACTTGCGTATGTTAGCCACCATATACGCTTAGTGCTTGCCGCAGCTCCACCATATTACCCCTTTCCTACATATGAGCTCAAATAGTCTTGATCTCGCGGGTGTGAGATTGCTGAGTCCCTGTGGCTCACAGATTCTACCAAAACAGATGCAGGTGCCGAGGATACTGGCGCAGATGGCGCAACCGAGCTCAAGTGGGAATTTGATGAGGCCCTTGGTCGTTACTATGTATCGTTTCCAGATGATCAGTAGAGGTGCCCAGTCGGGTCGATCGGGGATCTGTGTTGCATTTGGGGTAGTCTTCTTTTATTTTGGTTCCGTAGTCGGACCTTGAGTGTAATCTGGATGATGGATGTTTATTTATGTATTGTGTGAAGTGGCGACTGTAAGCCAACTATGTATCCTTTCCCTTATGTATTACATGGATTGTGCGAAGATTACCTCACTTGCGACATTGCTTTCAATGCGGTTATGCCTCTAAGTCGTGCTTCGACACGTGGGAGATATAGCCGCATCGAGGGCGTTACAATCCCCAAGAATTTCAACGGGAAGGTTATGTTTCAGCATAGGTTCCTGTTTAAGGAACGCTTCATCTATTTCTTCCCTTTCCTTCATAAACATATCATTTTCATTGTATAGCAAATATTGTTCTAACGGATCAGTTGGAGGAACAACAATGGAAGCAAGACCAATAATCCCATCCTTACTAGGTGGTTCCCTTTCACGAGGTTGTCTACTAAACTTAGCGAAATTAAACTCATGAGACATACCATCTATGCCAACAGTGACAATATTATTTTCACAATTAATCTTAGCACTAGCAGTATTCAAGAAGGGCCTACCAAAAATAATGGGACAAAAGGCATCTTGTGGGGAAGCAAGAACAAGAAAATCAGCAGGGTATTTAACCTTCCCACACAAAACTTCAACATCTCTAACAATCCCAATAGGTTTAATGGTATCCCTATTAGCAAGCTTTATAGTAACATCAATGTCTTCTAATTCAAAGGGTGCATTGTCGTGCATAATTTCTTTATAAAGATCATAATGTATCGCACTAGCACTAGCACCCATATCACATAAGCCATGATAACAATGATCTCCTATTTTAACAGAAATAACAGGCGTGCCTACGACAGGTCTACGTGTCTTAGTTTCAGGTCTAGCAATATTAGCAATCTCACCCAAGAAAGAAATGACATGCCCATCTAAGTCCTCATCCAAGAGATCTTTAACCATAGCAATACTAGGTTCAACATTAAGTTGCTCAGGAGGTGTATAAGTCCTAGTATTACTCTTACGAACAACAGTCGAAGCTTTAGCATGATCCTTTATCCTAACAGGAAAAGGAGGTTTTTCAACATAAGCAATAGGAATAATAGGATCACTATAGGTAATAGTCTTTTTGTCGGGGAAACTGATCCATGAACACCTATGGGGACCAGCGGACCGAGACCCTTTCGGTTCGGAGGGGGCGGAGGTCGCACGAAGAGCGGATTGAGGCAATGCACACGAGCAGTTTACCCAGCTTCGGAGCTCTCCGGAGAGATAACACTCCTACTGCTGCTTGTTTGATTGTATTCAGTTCTTGCTCAGGAGCGATGAACGCTACCAGACCGAGCGTGAGAGTGTTCTTGGTGTTTCGAATGAGCCGAACCCCTTCTACGTTGCGCATGGGCCTCCTTTTATACGCTCAAGGGGTCACCGACAGGTGGCAACGCAGACTAGAGGGGTAAAAATGGAAAAAGAGTGTGGTAGGTACAGCTACCTCTACTATACATACAGTGTATCATACCTAACCCTGACGGCAGGGGACAAGGGCATTAAATGCACGTCTGTGTCGTCTAAACAGTGCGGGAAGAGACCGCCAGGGGCGCCACCGATCGCCACGATGGCCTTCTTGTCAGTGCCGCTTGCCACCGTGCACCGCTGGCTGCACAGCCTTCTGCCACGCGTGCCTGGAAAGGTCCCAGGACGACACGTTGGTGGATGTGCTGGAGCCTGGGCGCGGAACGACCGCTTGCCGCGGCAAGTATCTTGCCGTGGGCGCTACCTTGTCGGGCCCGGGAGCTTGTCGCTCACCGTGCCTTGCCGGGACGCGTGGCGCGTTGCGGCAAGCGTTCTTGAGATGCCTTGGTTGGCCTTCCCGGCAAGCTCCTCTTGCCGGGGCCTTGTCTTCTCAGGTTGAATACTTTGTTCTCGAATGGCTTCCCGGCAAGCTCCTCTTGCCGGGGTCTTGTCTTCTGAGGAGCCATAGAGGATCTTGGCGGTGACCTGGCGAGCCTTGCCGCGGGGTGCTGCAACTGCCCGTGCACAAGTTCGGGGTACTAGGGTACCCCTACTCTAGTACACCGATAGGAGCCCCCGGGCCTGGGCCACACACGGTGCCGAGCGCTGTTGGGCCAGGCCCAAAACAGGGCACGGGCACACGCGGCCTGGTCATGCCGTTTGCTACTTTGCATCCACTGCGCCCTCCCCGAACGGCACGCGTTGATTGCGGCGTCGTGGGAGAGATCGTGGGGGATTCTTTATTCGGAAAATGCGTAACGTTCGCCCCCTCCCCCTTTATAAGCAGAGGGAACAGAGGCAGTTGCTCACCTTGTCTGTTTACTACTCCAAAATCTCCGCCGTTCCCCTCTCTTCTGAGAAAGCAGCGCTCCGCCCCCAATCTCCGCCGTGGCCACCAACGCCGCCGACCCCCTCCACCACCTTCGCCATGGCTCCGAAGACCGGGAAGGTCGCGAAGTCGGCCAAGGCGCTGCGGCTCGAGGCGCTGCGAAAGGAGCGGGCCACTTTCCCCGCCGAGCTCGATGCAGAGGGGATGAGGCAGTGGTTCTATCTCTTCTGGTCGACGGAGACGCGTGCGCATCCGCGCATGAAGGTACTCTCCGCCGCTGCTTCGACTCGGTCTCCATACGGGTATCCTTTCTTCCCGTTGTTCTTCTACTGCGGCCTCTGCCCACCTTTCTCGGAATTTTTCTGCGACATCATGAACACCTACGGGTTTCATCTCCTTGATTTCACCCCCAACGCCGTCTTGACCATGTCCGTTTTCGCACATTTGTGCGAAAACTTTGTCGGAGTCCACCCAAATGTTGCTCTTTTCCGCCATTACTTCATGCCTCGGGTCGAGAGAGGAGAGCCGCTTTCCGGGGGGATCGCCTGGATCTCGAGGGCCGGCAAGAAGGAGGCGTATCTGGAGGGGGAGCTCCACAGCAAGTGGGATGAGTGGAGAGCAGAGTGGTGTTGGATCATGGAGGAGGACCCGCAGCCGTTCACCGCCCTGCACCAAGTTCCAGTAGTGAGCGGCAATGATTGGAGCAGCCTGGCCCCGGAGGACGCGAGGCTGAAGATTGCCACCACCAGAATCTTGCGTCTCAGGGTTGCCGGGTTGACTGTGGGTGCCGTAGGTGCACATTTTCTCCGCCGCCGCATTGCCCCCTGCAAGAGAGGAAAAGACCCGCTTGGGAGTTTGGCGACCCGGCAGATATCATGCGGCTGCGCCCGGGCCTCAATTTCAACTTCACCGTGCTGGAGCTGGATGCGATGCTCAAGGAGCTATTCAAGCATGATCCTCAGCATCCAGAGTGGTTCAGGTTGCCGGCGGGGGTCGTCCCGCTGAGCAACAATTCTTCCCTCGACCGCATCCGCGCGATGATGTTGCAGTGCGATTCGCATGGCCTTGTCCCAACGTGGCAAGAGCCAGCCGACGAGGTAGTGCAGCAATTCTTCGACGGGCTGGTGGAGGTGGAGGTCCACGCCGACGAGAAGAGGAGCCTCACCCGCGACACTACCGAGGAGGAGATGCGACGCATCGCCACCAGGGCGGAAGAAGCAGCGGCAGCCGCCGCCGCGGGTGAGTTTGGCTTCACTGTGGAAGAGGCAGAGGCGGAGGCGACGGCAAGCCTTGCCGAGCGAGAGTGGATCGATGGTGAAGAAGAGCTTGCCGCGCTGGAGGTTGAGTCGAGCGAGCCCGCTGAGGGTGAGCCCGCCGAGGGTGCGAGCGGCCCGCCATCTCCAGGCCACTTGCCGCAGACGGAGCCCACAGCGCAGCCCCCAGCTCAACCAAGAAGGCGCCTTCGCAGGGGCGGGGATGCAGTGGGGCGACAAAGGAGTCAGCAGCCGACGCGCCGCGCGACACGCTCCACCGCGACAAGCGATGTTGCCGCGGGTGCGCCTCGTGCCACTGCGACAACTGGAGCTGGAACTTCCCGCGCCACCGCTGCCGCGCCCGCCAAGCGGACAAGGGACCCTACTCCTCCGCCTCGTCGCGCCGCAGGTGGGCCGGACTTCGACCTCTCCGCGCTCAGCTCCGACGAGGAGGAAGAAGAGTAAGACTTTTCTGCTGTACTTGTAATTTTTCAATCTTGCAGCTTTATCTTCTATCTAACTTGCTTCAATTTGCACTTGCTCCTTCCCAGGACGTTGGCTCAAAGAGCGGCAAAGAGGGCCAAAGTTCCGGTGGTTATCATCGAGGATGAGCCCGTCGAAACAACAGGAGGGGCGCCCGAGGCCACCTTGCCGGACACGGCAACTACCCCGCGAAGCAGCCCCCAGCGCAGCCCCCAGCGTAAGTACATGATTCACTTTTTGCTTTTTGGGCGCACACGGGTGCTCTTTTCTTTGCTGAAATCTGATCGTTGATTTGCTTGTGTAGGAGCAGAACAGCTTCATCAGGAGGGCTCGGGAACCGTCTCCGACGTGCCGTCTGCTTCCTCTACACCACCAAGGGAGGATTCTCCAGCAAGGGAGCGCTCCCCGGCAAGGGAACAATCCCCGGCAAGAGAGGAGTCTCCGGCAAGGGGCAGCACCAGCGAGCCTCCGGTGGTGGAGCCCATGGTCATGGATCTCAGTGCAGGTAATCACTTGCTTGAAATCTCCCTCGTGTTCTTCTGATCTTTCTTTTTGGATCTTGACTTCTTCTCCTTCTCCGTTCTCCAGATCCACCTTCCACAGAGCCAATGGAGACAGAGGAGGGCGGCGAGGAGAATGTGCGCGGCGATGCTGACGATGCCGCCGCCGCTGAAGAAGAAGCCAGTGTTGATGACCCCGCTGACGAGGAGGCCGCCAAGGCTGCTGGCGTGGGAGCTGGCGAAGGGTCCGGCGGTCGCACTGACGGCCCCGAGGCCGCAGGAGCGCCAGGCGCTGCACCGACCGCCGATCCTTCCGCCGCCGCCGCCGCAGTGCCAGGCTCCGAGGAGCCCTAGCCCGACGCCTATCTGAAGGCCGGCGAGGGTGTCTTCATCAAGCTCCCCTGGGCATCGAGCTCCAGGGCGCCAGTCGAAGGAGAAGCTTTCGACGGGGAGGTGCTCGCCTCCGCTAGGCTATCACTGGTTGACGCGCCAAGCAGCAGCGGCGGCGAGTCTGAGGAGGAGCGGCTACTCCGGAAGCTGGTGTCGCTATACCGCGCCCGCCAAGCCAAAGTGGAGTCCCGGGAAGCGATTGTCGCGCAGGCGGGAGCGGACATTGAGAAGCGTGTGGAGGAGCTCCGGGAGCGCAACCAGGAGGCTCTCTGGGCCGTCGCAGAGGAGCGCGCGCAGCTCATCGAGGCCCGGAAGGCATTTGTCCTTGAGAAGGCCGAAGCCAAAGAGCAGCAGCGGCTTGTTGTCGAGGAGTTTTCTGCGCGGGAAGGGGAGCTGACTCAGAGGAGAGTAAACCTCGATAGCCAGGAGGAGGATCTTGCCACGCGTGAACAGACACTTAGCAGGGCGCTCCAAGAAGCAAAGGATGCGGCTGCGGCGGCCGAGACCGCCAAGAAGGAATTGGAGGCAAGAGCGGCGCAGCTGGAGGCTGATCTAAAGGCTGGCGGCGAAGAGCTTGCCGCGCTCAAGCTAGAGCGCGGGAGGGACGCCCTCGCCCATGGTGAGCTGCAGGGTCAACTCGCCGAGAAGGGCAAGGAGCTGAGCGCCGCCAAGGATTCCAACGCCGATCTGAAGCTTAAGCTGGCCACCTTGACGGAGACGCTGGACGGCGCCAAGAAGCGGGAGGCAGACTTGAAGGAGGAGATCAAGGGCAACGAAGCGTTGCTGACGAGGGCCGCTGAGACCCAGAACACCTTCAAGGATACTGTTGAGCTCTGGACGAAGGGCCTCGTGAACATCGCTGTTGTCATTGACGGGGAGCTGGCGCAGCTAGGGGTGGAGGACTTTGGGTACTCCTCCGATGAGAATCTCCCCCCCCCCCCAGCGCCAAGCTCACCATATTCTTCAAAGGCATGGCGACAGCCCTTCAGCAGCTCCGAGAGAGGATCCCGAAGCAGCTGGCCGATGAGTCGCGCACGATCTGCACCCGAGTCCTGGAGAAGGTGTTGGTGAAGGTGGCCTTCCGCAACCCAGGCCTCAACTTCGCCAACGTCCTGAAGAAGCTGTCGGCGGATGCTGATCTTGACGCGCTCAAAGCCCTTGTCGCACCCATTGTGGACAAGGTGAATGAGGTCAAGAGGGTTGATGGCGGCCGCGTAGATTAGGCCGTCCGTTTTCTTCTTTTCTTGCCGCTGCTAGTCATGTCACGGGAACACTTTATTAGAGGCGCGACAAGTTACTTCTATAATATAACTCTATCTTAGGTAATAATTGCTATGTTACTTCCTTTACTCGACTCTTGGCTTTGTATGTTTCTGCCCTACGCTTTCTAGGGAAACTTACCGGCGCAGGCACCCTTGCCGCGAGCGCCGAGTGCGGAACTTCAGCAACCTGCTGGCGGGGCCGCTACCGACAAGCAACCTTGTCGCAACTAGTCGCAGTTCACTCAAGTTGTTGAGCGGACTCGAAACAAAGTAAGGGCGCAACTAGCTACGAGCTGGTTCCTCCGCGCACAGGTTTTCCATACAAAGCGCGGTCGTTCAAGGAAAATAACTCAAAAACTTAAAAACTGATTGCTCAAACTTTGGCAACTTAGCTTTTCTGTCGCTTGTTTCCCGGCAAGATGAATCTTTCTTGAACGGCCCGGTCCACACCATTATCTTCTCCTTCCCCCCCGGCAAACCTTGTGGGCGAGGAAACCTTCCTTCTTTTGAGAAAGAGACAGAAAAAGAAGTAATGATATGGAGCCTTACGGCTCGTTATTGCTTACCGGGGTCTGGTGCTGCACAAAATGTCAGATGATACATGCGAAAAGAAAGAAAGCATGAAATTGACAAGGTGTGCGGAGCACATGAGTTTTATTTATGCACGGGGTCTACGCCCGGCTTTGTACAAAGGATTACATGCAACAGCGGCAAGACTTGTACAAAAGGTGGTTGCCGGAACAGGTTCCGACAACCGCGCCCTACGGGTAAAACTTACGAAGATGCTCAATGTTCCAGGAGTTGCTCACCGGAATGCCATCTTCGGTCTCTAGGCGGACAGCGCCGGGCCTAGTGACTCGTTTCACCCGATAAGGGCCTTCCCACTTCGGCGTCAACTTGTTGGAATTCTTGGTGGACTGAACATGCTGAAGAACAAGGTCGCCTTCCTCGAAGCTTCTGGCTTTAACTTTGCGGCTATGGTAGCGACGCAAAGCTTGTTGGTAGCGAGCGGCTCGCACAGCAGCCTGAAGACGGTCTTCCTCAAGGAGCAGCGCGTCATCTTGTCGCAGCTGCTCTTGCTCGAGCTCATCGTAAGCGAGCACTCGAGGCGACCCGTAAACGAGTTCCGTGGGGAGAACTGCTTCTGCTCCAAAGACTAGAGCGAAAGGTGTCTGGCCAGTGGCTCGATTCGGCGTCGTCCTAATCGACCAAAGAACCACCGGCAGCTCCTCGATCTAGTTTCTTCCGCACTTGTGGAGCCTGTTGAAAGTTCTGGTCTTGAGTCCTCGCGGCACTTCAGCATTTGCCCTCTTCGCTTGACCGTTGCTTCTCGGATGAGCAACAGAAGTGAAGCAGACCTTGGCGCCAAGATCTTGGACATACTGCATAAAGGTGCGGCTCGTAAACTGCGTGCCATTGTCGGTGATGATCCTGTTAGGGACTCCGAAACGGCAAACAATTGACCTGAAAAACTTGACTGCTGACTGTGCTGTCACCTTCCTCACTGGTTCCACTTCCGGCCACTTTGTGAACTTGTCGATTGCAACGTACAAGAACTCAAAGCCCCCGACAGCTCGGGGGAAGGGGCCGAGGATGTCGAGCCCCCAGACCGAAAATGGCCAGGATAAAGGGATCGTCTGGAGAGCTTGAGCTGGCTGGTGTATTTGCTTGGAATGGAACTGGCACGCTTCACACTTGGTTACTTGTGCAGTTGCATCCTGGAGGGCTGTCGGCCAGAAGAAACCTTGATGGAATGCCTTGCCGGCAAGTGCTCTTGCACCAATGTGGTGACCACATATGCCTCCGTGTATCTCTGCCAACAGCTGTTGTCCATCTTCCTGGCGAATACACTTCAATTTCACACCGTTGAGTCTTATTATGTACAGTGTGTTGTCGACAAACTTGTACATACTTGACTGTCGGGCTACTCTTTCCGCTTCTTCTTGCTCTTCGGGAAGTTCTCCTGTCTGAAGGAAACGGACAATCTGCTGCGCCCATGCTGGAGCTTGTGGCTCGACAACGAGGACTAAAGGCACATCTGCTGCTGCGGGAACATCCGCTTCGACGGCAAGGGCCTGCAGCCCTGCCGGAGCTTGATGTTCCCCGGCAAGCTTGCCGGAGCAAAGCTTGTCGGGAGTGTCTGCTTCAACGAAACAAACCGTAAGGCTTGCCGGAGCAAACTGCACCTCAGCACTCTTGGCGTCGATTTTGGGGACCTTCTTGGCGGCGGCTTCGGGAAGCTCTGCCGGAAAGTAGTCACCAGAAACCAACTTCCTCTTCTTGCTCTGTCCAGTTGATGGTGTCACGGATGGTTGAGTCAGCTTGAGCACAAAGATCCCTGGTTCCACAGGTAACTTTAGTGCGGCGCACTTTGACATGCCATCAGCAATGTCATTCTGAGCTCTTGGAACATGTTCCATTTGTAAGCCGTCAAAGTGCTCTTCTAGCTTTCTCACCTCATCGACATAGGCCTCCATCAACGGACTCTGGTAGCTTTTGTTCACTTGGCAGACGACAAGCTGCGAGTCACCTCTGACAATGAGCTTCTTGATCCCAAGGTCTGCTGCGATTCTGAGGCCAGCAAGCAAACCCTCATACTCTGCAGTATTGTTTGTTGCTTGCACCTTGGGAAAGTGCATCTGGACTACGTACTTGAGGTGCTCTCCGGTGGGTGCGATAAGCAGCACGCCAGCATCGGCGCCTTGCAGCGAAAAGGCACCATCAAAGTACATGAGCCACTCCTTGCTTGCCTCCTTAACAGGGATGCTCATTTCTGGAATTTCATCGTCTGGTGTCGGCGTCCATTCTGCTATGAACTCTGCCAATGCTCTACTTTGGATAGTTGAAGTGCTCTCAAACTTGAGGCCAAAGCTTGACAGTTCCAGTGCCCACTTGACAATCCTGCTTGTTGCTTCTAGATTCTGCAGTATCCTCTTCAGCGGAAAGCGAGTGACAATTGTGATCTCATGTGCCTGGAAGTAATGGCGCAGCTTTCTCGAGGCCATGAGAAGGCCGAAAAGCAACTTCTGCACTCCAGAGTACCTTGACCTAGCCCCCTGCAGAAGGGAGCTGACAAAGTAAACTTGGCGCTGCACCATTTTCTTCTGCACCTCTTCGCGCACCTGCGCAGATTCATCTTTGTCGGGACTAGAGCTTGTCGGCGAAGCCCCCTGCTTGTCGCTGGATGCACTTGCCGCGGTTGCTGGCTCATCATCTGCCTCCCTCTCCGCCACTAACGCAGCACTAACCACTTGATTGGTTGTCGCTAGGTACAGCAGCAACTTCTCTTGTGGCTTAGGTGCGACAAGTATTGGAGTGGAGGACAGGTACCTCTTCAAGTCCTGTAGCGCAGCCTCTGCTTCCGGAGTCCATTTCATTGGACCTGCCTTTTTCAATATTTTGAAAAATGGCAGGGCGCGCTCAGCAGACTTAGAGATAAACCTGCTGAGAGCAGCCACGCAACCGGCAAGCCTTCGCACATCCTTCACGCGCTTCGGTGCTTCAATCTGCTCAATGGCCTTGATCTTGTCGGGATTAGCTTCAATTCCCCGCTGTGATACAAAGAACCCGAGAAGCTTGCCGGATGGAACTCCAAACACGCACTTCTCGGGGTTGAGCTTGAGGTTGATCTTGCGCAGATTTGCAAAGGTCTCATCTAAATCTTGAATCAGAGTAGCCCTGTCTTTGCTCTTGACCACTATATCATCCATGTATGCTTCCACATTTCTGTGTATCTGGGGCTCAAAAGCGACATGGACTACCCTTGCAAACGTTGAACCAGCATTCTTCAACCCAAAGGGCATCCGTATGAAACAGTATGTGCCACAAGGGGTGATGAATGCGGTTTTCTCCTCATCCTCTTCTGCCATGAAGATCTGATGGTATCCTGAATATGCATCAAGAAATGAAAGCAAATCACATCCGGCCTTGGTCTTTTTCTTCCCCCCGGGAGCTTCAGCGGCAAGTGGCTTGCGATCGGCTGCGGCTGCTGCTTCCCGGTAAATCTTGTCGGTGCAGATAAGGGCATCCTTCTTGTCGCCAGGGACAGAGATGACACTTATCGGGCCTGGCATCTTGAGCACGTTGTAGGCATAATGAGAGGCTGCCATGAACTTGGCGAGCGCAGGGCGACCGAGGATCCCATTGTAGGGCAATGGAAAGTCAGCCACGTCAAAAGTGACCCTCTCGGTTCTGAAATTCAGTTCGCTGCCAAATGTGACCGGCAACGTGATCTTTCCCTTCGGCTTGCTCCTTCCCGGGTTGATTCCTTGGAATGTGCCAGTCTCTTCGAGCTCGCCGTCAGGTATCTGGAGTTTCTGGAGGACCGCGGAGGATATCAGGTTCAAGCCGGCCCCGCCGTCAACTAGCATCTTCGTGACTTTGAGGTTGCGGATAGTTGGTGAAACCAACATCGGCAAGCACCCGACCGCAGTTATGCGATCAGGGTGATCCTCAATATCAAAGATGATAGGCGTGCTGGACCATTTTAGAGGCCTGCGTGACTCCATGGATGGTTCCGCTGCATTAACTTCCCGCATCCACTGCTTGAGTTGGCGGTGTGAAGCATGCAGGGAAGCACCGCCATCAAGGCACAGGACCTCTGTGGCTTTCTGAAATTCCTGCTCATCGGCCTCATCATCATCCATATATTCGTCGTCGTCGTCTTCATCCTTGTCGCGGCCACGGGGAGGCCTATCTCCTTGCTGCTGCTTGGCCTTGCCGCGGCGTCCTCCCCGGCCGGGGCATTTCTTGCTGGCTCCCCCAGCACCTTCCTGGGCTTTCTCCTTGTCGCGCCGCTCGTACTCAGCCTTCTGCTGCTCAACAAGCTGCTCAACCTTCTTACAACTCTGGAGGTCATGGCCCTTGGTGTGGTGGATCTTGCAATATTGCTTGCCGGAGCTGTCTTGCTTGTCGGCGGTAGCCACAGCCTGGCTCTCCTTGCCGGAGCCAGCGGCTATAGCTTTCTTGGCGCCACCTCCGTTGCCGGACTACTCGACAACTAGCACTTCGTTGCCCTTCTTCCTTCTGTTGTTCCGCCGCCGGCCTTTCCTTGCCGGGGCAGCATCCTCACTGTCCGATCCTCCTGCTCTTGTGTTCTCTCCGGGGAGCCTCCTCCCCTCTTCAGCACGTGCACACTTGTCGGCCAGGGCATAAAGCTCGCTGACGTCCCTGATCTTTCACATCGCCATCTCCTCCCTCATCCTGCGGTTTCGCACGTTCTGATGAAACGCGCTGATGACCGCGGCGGGGTGGACATCCGGGATGTTGTGCTGTACACGGTTGAATCTCTGAATGTACTTGCGCAGGGGCTCTCCTTCTTTCTGGGCAAACAGATGAAGATCGCTTTCTTGGCCATGAGGCTTGTGGCCGCCTGTAAAGGCGCCGACAAACTGATGGCACAGATCCGCCCAAGAAGAAATGGAATTGTCCGGCAAGTGCATGAGCCAGGATCTGACATTAGGCTTGAGCACCAGCGGGAAGTAGTTGGCAAGGATCTTGTCGTCTCGTCCTCTGGCAGCCTGCACCGTGATGGTGTAGATGTTGAGGAACTCCGACGGATGCGACTTGCCGTCGTACTTCTCCGGTACATCTGGCTTGAAATTCTTCTTGCTGGGCCACTGGACTTGCCGCAGCTCACGGGTGAACGCAGGGCAACCTACCGCGTACGGCAAGTCGTCTGGTTCCCCTGGCGCATGCATGTCGACAGAGGGCCCAGCGCGCTGGTCAGATTGACGCCGCACTTCTCTTCGATGCTCGATGCGGGTACGAGCGTCCTCTTGCTGTCGTTCGTGCAGAACTTGGCGCTGATCGCGGCGAGCGCGCAGATCTGATGACGCGGTGGAGTCGCTGTCGAGGTGGACCCGGCGAGTCGGCGATCTTGGCCTTCATGGTGGAGAGTGCATGGAAGTTGCACCCCCATCAGTCTTGTCGCCATCGGCTCGCGTCCGGCAGTCTTGCTGCGGCAGTGAAGTGCTCGGTTGCCGTGCAGTGTCTCCATTGGCGAAGCCGATGAGGCTCTGAATAGTGGCCCTCCATTCGTCGGTCTTGTCCGCCGTCGGAGGATAATCTAGAAGCAGTTGAGCTCGCGCCAAGGCTTCTGCTGGAGTGGTGGGCGGCAGCAGCGAACGGTGCGAGGAGCGGGATATGCTCGGACTTCTAACTATGTTAGAAGGAGCAGTATCCCGTCCGGGCGACCGCACTTCGCTGGGGCCAGCATGCTGGCGTGCATGCTGGTCTTGAACTCCGCGAGATCCTCCAGCTTGATCTTGGCCCAGCAGACGTATGGCGCTGCGAACGCCATGACACTGCTGGTCCCGCGCCTCCTGAGACAAGCGCGGTGCGCGTACGGACGCCGAGGTCTGTGCTGCCTTGTCCTTGGACTTGGCCGCACTGTGAGCACCCTCGTCGACGCCCGTTCTTCCGCCGGCGTCCACTTCACCGTCCGCTTGCTCTGGAGGCGGTGGAAGCGACGCGGACGGAACAGCTGCCTCCGAAGCCTTCTTCTTCGGTGGCATGTCGATGAAGATGATGAAGTTTTAGCTCGTGTGCACGCCGGATCGGGTTCACACGATCCCCCCGCCCCCAACCTGGCGCGCCAAAGATGTCGGGGAAACTGATCCACGAACACCTATGGGGACCGGCGGACCGAGCCCCTTTCGGTTCGGAGGGGGGCGGAGGTCGCACGAAGAGCGGATCGAGGCAATGCACACGAGCAGTTTACCCAGCTTCGGAGCTCTCCGGAGAGATAACACTCCTACTGCTGCTTGTTTGATTGTATTTAGTTCTTGCTCAGGAGCGATGAACGCTACCAGACCGAGCGTGAGAGTGTTCTTGGTGTTTCGAATGAGCCGAACCCCTTCTACGTTGCGCATGGGCCTCCTTTTATATGCTCAAGGGGTCACCGACAGGTGGCAACGCAGACTAGAGGGGTAAAAATGGAAAAAGAGTGCGGTAGGTACATCTACCTCTACTGTAGATACAATGTATCATACCTAACCCTGACGGCAGGGGACAAGGGCATTAAATGCCCGTCTGTGTCGTCTAAACAGTGCGGGAAGAGACCGCCAGGGGCGCCACCGATCGCCACGATGGCCTTCTTGTCAGCGCCGCTTGCCACCGCGCACTGCTGGTTGCACTGCCTTCCGCCACGCGTGCCTAGAAAGGTCCCAGGACGACACGTTGGTGGATGTGCTGGAGCTTGGGCGCGGAACGACCGCTTGCCGCGGCAAGTATCTTGCCGCTGCTTGCCGCGGGTGCTACCTTGTCGGGCCCGGGAGCTTGTCGCTCACCGTGCCTTGCCGGGACGCGTGGCGCGTCGCGGCAAGCGTTCTTGAGATGCCTTGGTTGGCCTTCCCGGCAAGCTCCTCTTGCCGGGGCCTTGTCTTCTCGGGTTGAATACTTTGTTCTCGAATGGCTTCCCGGCAAGCTCCTCTTGCCGGGGTCTTGTCTTCTGAGGAGCCATACAGGATCTTGGCGGTGACCTGGCGAGCCTTGCCGCGGGGTGCTGCAACTGCCCGTGCACAAGTTTGGGGTACTAGGGTACCCCTACTCTAGTACACCGACACTTTTCTTCGACTATAATAGGTGCAACTACTTTCACTTCAACAGGAGGATTATAATTCAACCACTTCTCTTTAGGGAGATCAACGTGAGTAGCAAAAGATTCACAAAAAGTAGCTACTATCTCAGAGTCAAGTCCATACTTAGCGCTAAATCCACGAAAAACATCGGTATCCATAAAAGATTTAACACAATCGAACTTAGGTGTCATACCTGACTCCTTACCATCGTCGGAACCCAATCTTCAGAGTTGCGTTTATTCTTTCCAATAAGTCCCATTTGAAATCAATAGTCTTCAGCATATAAGAACCAGCACATGAAGTATCGAGCAGGTTGCGATTATCAAGAGAAAGCCGAGCATAAAAATTCTGAATAATCATTTCCTGAGAGAGCTCATGATTGGGGCATGAATATAACATTGACTTAACTCCCCCAAGATTGAGCGATGCTTTATCCTTCGTGATGCCAGAAATTATATATGTAATTACGATCACGATGAACGAGATGCATAGGATAGAACTTCTGGTGAAATTCCAACTTCAGTCGCTTATAATTCCAAGATCTCGTATCATCACATAGCCTATACCATGTCATTGCATCTCCCTTCAAAGATAAAGGGAAGACCTTCCTTTTGACAACATCATCGGGAATACCTGCAAGCTTAAACAATCCACAAACTTCATCCACAAAGATAAGGTGTAAATCGGGATGCAATGTTCCATCTCCTGCAAATGGATTAGCTAGCAGTTTCTCTATCATACCCGAAGGAATCTCAAAATAAATAGTTTCATCAAGTTCAGTAGGTTGAGGAGCAACTCTTCGCTCTTCCGGTTGGGGTGAAGATACCCCAAACAAGCCCCTCAAAGGGTTAGATTCCATAGTGACAAGTAACAGAAAATTTCAGCACACTATATAAATGTTTCCTTACCAAGTTCCACTCACCAAAAGCGCTACACTCCCCGGCAACGGCGCCAGAAAATAGTCCTGATGACCCACAAGTGTAGGGAATCTATCGTAGTCCTTTCGATAAGTAAGAGTGTCGAACCCAACGAGGAGCAGAAGGAAATGATAAGCGGTTTTCAGTAAGGTTTTCTCTGCAAGCACTGAAATTGTAGGTGATAGATAGTTTTGTGATAAGATAAATAGTAACGAGCAACAAGTAAATAAAGTAAATAAAGTGCAGCAAGGTTGCCCAATCCTTTATGTAGCAAAGGATAAACCTGGACAATTTCTAATAATGATAAAGGAGCTCCCGAGGACACATTGGGAATTATCGTCAAGCTAGTTTTCATCACGCTCATATGATTCACGTTCGGTACTTTGATAATTTGATATGTGGGTGGACCGGTACTTGGGTACTGCCCTAACTTGGACAAGCATCCCACTTGTGATTAACCCCTATTGCAAGCATCCGCAACTACAAAAGAAGTATTAAGGTAAACCTAACCACAACATTAAACATATGGATCCATATCAGCCCCTAACGAAGCAACACATAAACTAGGGTTTAAGCTTCTGTCACTCTAGCAACCCATCATCTACTTATTACTTCCCTATGCCTTCCTCTTGGCCCAAATAATGGTGAAGTGTCATGTAGTCGACGTTCACATAACACCACTAGGGGAAAAGACAACATACATCTCATCAAAATATCGAACGAATACCAAATTCACATGACTACTAATAGCAAGACTTCACCCGTCTCCTCAGGAACAAATGTAACTACTCACAAAGCATATTCATGTTCATAATCAGAGGAGTAATAATATGCATAAAGGATCTGAACATATGATCTTCCACCAAGTAAACCAATTAGCATCAACTACAAGGAGTAATCAACACTACTAGCAACCCACAGGTACCAATTTGTGGTTTTGATACAAGATTGGATACAAGAGATGAACTAGGGTTTTGAGAGGAGATGGTGCTGGTGAAGATGTTGATGGAGATTGACCCCCTCCCGATGAGAGGATCGTTCGTGATGACGTTGGTGATGATTTCCCCCTCCTAGAGGGAAGTGTCCTCGGCAGAACAGCTCCGCCAGAGCCCTAGATTGATTCCGCCAAGGTTCCACCTCGTGGAGGCGGAGTTTCGTCCCGTAAGCTTGCCCACAATTTTTTCCAAGGTAAAAATGATGATATAGCAGAAGATGGACGCCGGAGGCCCACCAGGGGGCCGAGGAGATAGGGGCGCGCCCTATAGGGGGGGGGCGCCCCTGTCTCCTGGACAGGGTGTGGGCCCCCTGGCCTATTTCTTTCGCTCAGAAATTCTTATTAATTCCAAAAAGTTGTTTCATGGAGTTTCAGGACTTTTGGAGCTGTGCAGAATAGGTCTCCAACGTTTGCTCCTTTTCCAGCCAGAATTCTAGCTGCCGGCATTCCCCCTCTTCATGGTAAACCTTGTAAAATAAGAGAGAATAGCCATAAATATTGAGATATAATGTGTAATAACAGCCCATAATGCAATGAATATTGATATAAAAGCATGATGCAAAATGTACGTATCACCAAGCGATGTCCAAGACGTCCACCGCCTTCGGGTCAAGGATGGGCTCGGTGATGTTGACAATGAGTTGGTTGAGGGCGAGGGTGATCTGACCACTGCGGGTGGCGTAGCCGTAGCTGATGGCGTCGGGGAAGATCATGGTGAAGATGTTGCCAGCGGAAGGGGTGGCCGCCTAGTCCCACTGGCGACAGTAGAGCTGGGTGAGCTCAGCCTCGATCATTTCAGGTGAGGCCACCCTATCCACCACTATGATAATCGCCTGAAGAGTGGGGGTGGGTGTGGGACGTCGGGGACCTCGAGGTGGAAGAATCTGAGCCCCTCAATGCCGTGGTCGTACATCATGAGCTCGGAGTGTTGGAAATACGCCCTAGGTGCAATAATAAAATGGTTATTATTATATTTCCTTGTTCATGATAATTGTCTATTGTTCGTGCTATAATTGTATTGATCAGAAACCGTATTACATGTGTGAACCACACCATGTCCCTAGTGAGCCTCTAGTTGACTAGCTCGTTGATCAACAGATGGTCATGGTTTCCTGACTATGGACATTTGATGTCATTGATAACGGGATCACATCATTAGGATAATGATGTGATGGACAAGTCCCAATCCTAAGCATAGCACAAGATCGTGTAGTTCGTTTTCTAGAGATTTTCTAATGTCAAGTATCATTTCCTTAGACCATGAGATTGTGTAACTCCCGGATACCATAGGAGTGCTTTGGGTGTACCAAATGTCACAATGTAACTGGGTGACTATAAAGGTGCTCTACAGGTATCTCCGAAAGTGTCTGTTGGGTTGGCACAAATCGAGACTGGGATTTGTCACTCCGTATGACGGAGAGGTATCTCTGGGCCCACTCGGTAATGCATCATCATAATGAGCTCAATGTGACCAAGTGGTTGGTCACGGGATCATGCATTACGGAACGAGTAAAGTGACTTGCCGGTAATGAGATTTAATGGGGTATTGGGTTACCGATGATTGAATCTCAGGCAAGTGACGTACCGATTAACAAAGGGAATTGTATACGGGATTGCTTGAATCCTCGACATCGTGGTTCATCCGATGAGATCATCGCGGAGCTTGTGGGAGCCAACATGGGTATCTAGATCCTGTTGTTGGTTATTGGCCGGAGAGATGTCTCGGTCATGTCTGCATAGTTCCCGAACCCGTAGGGTCTACACACTTAAGGTTCGATGACGCTAGGGTTATAGGGAATAGATGTACGTGGTTACCGAATGTTGTTCGGAGTCCCGGATGAGATCCCGGACGTCATAAGGAGTTCCGGAATGGTCCGAAGGTGAAGATTTATATATGGGAAGTCTAGTTTCAGTCACCGGAAAGGTTTCGGGATTTATCGGTATTGTACCGGGACCACCGAAGGGGGTCCGGGGGGCCACCTGCCCCGAAGGACCTAATGGGTTGTAGTTGGGAGGGAACCAGCCCCTTAGTGGGCTGGTGCGCCCCCCAAGGGCCCAAGGCAC
>NC_041389.1:284925876-284942663 GCF_002162155.2 Triticum dicoccoides
CTCTAGATGGATATAGGGGGCCGGTGCCCCCCTCCCCTTCCCCTATATATAGTGGGGGTTTTGGGACAGCCAGAGACACGAGTCTCCCTCTCTCTTGGCGCAGCCCTACCCCTCTCCCTCCTCATCTCTCGCAGTACTTGGCGAAGCCCTACTAGAGTGCCACGCTCCTCCACCACCACCACGCCGTCGTGCTGCTGCTGGACGGAGTCTTCCCCAACCTCTCCCTCTCCCTTGCTGGATCAAGGCGCGGGAGACGTCACCGGGCTGCACGTGTGTTGAACGCAGAGGCACCGTTGTTCGGTGCTTAGATCGGATTCGGCCGCGATCCGAATCGCTTCATGTACGACTCCACCAAACGCGTTCGTGCAACGCTTTCGCATAGCAATCTTCAAAGGTATGAAGATGCACTCCCCTCTCGTTGCTAGTAAACTCCATAGATTGATCTTGGTGATGCGTAGAAAACTTTAATTTCTGCAACGATCCCCAACAGTGGTATCAGAGCTAGGTCTATGCGTAGTTTCTATGCACGAGTAGAACACAAGTTTGTTGTGGGCGTCGATTTTGCCAATTTACTTGCCACTACTAGTCTTATCTTGTTTCGGCAGCATCGTGGGATGAAGCGGCCCGGACCGACCTTACACGTACGCTTACGTGAGACAGGTTCCACCGACTGACATGCACTAGTTGCATAAGGTGGCTAGCGGGTGTCTGTCTCTCCCACTTAAGTCGGATCGGATTTGATGAAAAGGGTCCTTATGAAGAGTAAATAGCAATTGGCATATCACGTTGTGGTTTTGGCGTAGGTAAGAAACGTTCTTGCTAGAAACCTATAGCAGCCACGTAAAAACTTGCAACAACAATTAGAGGACGTCTAACTTGTTTTTGCAGCATATATCGTGTGATGTGATATGGCCATGAAGGATGTGGTGAACTAAATATATGTGATGTATGAGATTGATCATGTTCTTGTAATAGGAATCACGACTTGCATGTCGATGAGTATGACAACCGGCAGGAGCCATAGGATTTGTCTTTATTTATTGTATGACCTGCGTATCATTGAATAATGCCATGTAATTACTTTACTTTATTGCTAAACCATTAGCCATAGTAGTAGAAGTAATAGTTGGCGAGACAACTTCATGGAGACACGATGATGGAGATCATGGTGTCATGCCAGTGATGATGATGATCATGGCGCGCCGAAGATGGAGATCAAAAGGAGCAAAATGATATTGGCCATATCATGTCACTATTTGATTGCATGTGATGTTTATCATGTTTTTGCATCTTATTTGCTTAGAATGATGGTAGCATAAGTAAGATGATCCCTCATAATAATTTCAAGAGAGTGTTCCCCCTAACTGTGCGTTGTTGTGAAAGTTCGTTGTTTCGAAGCACCACATGATGATCGGGTGTGATAAATTCTAACGTTCACATACAACGGGTGTAAGCCAGATTTACACATGCAAAACACTTAGGTTGACTTGACGAGCCTAGCATGTACAGACATGGCCATGGAACACAAGAGACCGAAAGGTCGAACATGAGTCGTATAGAAGATACAATCAACATGAAGATGTTCACCGATGATGACTAGTCCGTCTCATGTGATGATCGGACACGGCCTAGTTGACTCGGATCGTGTATCACTTAGATGACTAGAGGGATGTCTATTTGAGTGGAAGTTCATTAAATAATTTGATTGGATAAACTTAATTATCAAGAACTTAGTCTAAAAACCTTTTCAATATGTCTTGTAGATCAAATGGCCCACGCTAATGTCAACCTCAACCTCAACACGTTCCTACAAAAAACCAAGCTGAAAGACGATGGTAACAACTATACGGACTGGGTCCGGAACTTGAGGATCATCCTCATAGCTGCCAAGAAAGCATATGTCCTTGAAGCACCGCTAGGTGAAGCACCTGTCCCAGCGAACCAAGACGTTATGAACGCTTGGCAGTCCCGTGTTGATGATTACTCCCTGGTTCAGTGCGGCATGCTTTACAGCTTAGAACCGGGGCTTCAAAAGCGTTTCGAGCAGCACGGAGCATATGAGATGTTCCAAGAGCTGAAAATGGTTTTCCAAGCTCATGCCCGAGTCGAGAGATATGAAGTCGACAAGTTCTATAGTTGTAAGATGGAGGAGAATAGTTCCATAAGCGAGCACATACTCAAAATGTCTGGGTTGCACAACCGCTTGTCTCAGTTGGGAGTTAATCTCCCGGATGACGTGGTCGTTGACAGAATCCTTCAGTCGCTTCCACCGAGCTACAAGAGCTTTGTGATGAACTTTAATATGCAGGGGATGGAGAAAACCATTCCTGAGGTATATTCGATGCTGAAATCAGCGAAGGTGGAAATCAAAAAGGAACATCAAGTGTTGATGGTGAATAAAACCACTAAGTTCAAGAAAGGCAAGGGTAAAAAGGGCTTCAAGAAAGACGGCAAGGGAGTTTCCGTGCCCGGCAAGCAAGCTGCCGGGAAGAAGCCAGAGAATGGACCCAAGCCTGAGACTAAGTGTTTTTATTGCAAGGGAAGTGGTCACTGGAAGCGGAACTGCCCCAAGTACTTAGCGGACAAGAAGGCCGGCAACACCAAAGGTATATGTGATATACATGTTATTGATGTGTACCTTACCAGTACTCGTAGTAGCTCCTGGGTATTTGATACCGGTGCGGTTGCTCATATTTGTAACTCAAAACAGGAGCTGCGGAATAAGCGGAGACTGGCGAAGGACGAGGTGACGATGCGCGTCGGGAATGGTTCCAAAGTCGATGTGATCGTCGTTGGCACGCTACCTCTACATTTACCTACGGGATTAGTTTTAAACCTCAATAATTGTTATTTAGTGCCAGCTTTGAGCATGAACATTGTATCTGGATCTCGTTTAATACGAGATGGCTACTCATTTAAATCCAAGAATAATGGTTGTTCTATTTATATGAGAGATATGTTTTATGGTCATGCCCCGCTGGTCAATGGTTTATTCTTAATGAATCTCGAACGTAATGTTACACATATTCAAAGTGTGAATACCAAAAGATGTAAGGATGATAATGACAGTCCCACATACTTATGGCACTGCCGCCTTGGTCACATTGGTGTCAAATGCATGAAGAAGCTCCATGCAGATGGACTTCTGGAGTCTCTCGATTATGAATCATTTGACACGTGCAAACCATGCCTCATGGGCAAAATGACCAAGACTCCGTTCTCCGAAACAATGGAGCGAGCAACCAACTTATTGGAAATCATACATACTGATGTGAGCGGTCCAATGAGCGTTGAGGCTCGCGGTGGCTATCGTTATGTTCTCACCCTCACTTATGACTTAAGTAGATATGGGTATGTCTACTTAATGAAACACAAGTCTGAAACCTTTGAAAAGTTCAAGGAATTTCAGAGTGAGGTTGAAAATCAACGTGACAGAAAAATAAAGTTCTTACGATCAGATCATGGAGGGGAATATCTGAGTCACGAATTTGGCACACACTTAAGGAAATGTGGAATCGTTTCACAACTCTCGCCGCCTGGAACACCTCAGCGCAATGGTGTGTCCGAACATCGTAATCGCACTCTATTGGATATGGTGCGATCTATGATGTCTCTTACCGATCTATCGCTCTCATTTTGGGGCTTTCCTTTAGAGACTGCTGCATTCACTTTAAATAGGGCTCCGTTGAAATCCGTTGAGACGACACCATATGAATTATGGTTTGGGAAGAAACCTAAGTTGTCATTGCTAAAAGTTTGGGGATGCGATGCTTATGTCAAGAAACTTCAACCTGAAAAGCTCGAACCCAAGTCGGAAAAATGCGTCTTCATAGGATACCCTAAGGAAACCTTTGGGTATACCTTCTACCTCAGATCCGAAGGCAAGATCTTTGTTGCTAAGAACGGGTCCTTTCTGGAGAAAGAGTTTCTCTCGAAAGAAGTAAGTGGGAGGAAAGTAGAACTTGATGAAGTACTGCCTCTTGAAGCAGAAAGTAGCGCAGCACGGGAAGATGTTTCTATGGTGCCTGCACCGGCTAGAGAGGAGGTTAATGATGATGATCAAGGAACTTCGGATCAAGTTGCTACTGAAATTCGTAGGTCCACGAGGACATGTTCCACACCAGAATGGTATGGCAACCCTGTCCTGGAAATCATGTTGTTAGACAACGGTGAACCTTCGAACTATGAAGAAGCGATGGCGAGCCCAGATTCCAACAAATGGCTTGAAGCCATGCAATCCGAGATAGGATCCATGTATGAAAACAAAGTATGGACTTTGACTGTAGGACCTTGAAGTATGTCTAGAGGGGGGTGATTAGACTACTTGACCAATTAAAAACTTAACCCTTTCCCAATTTTAGAGTTTGGCAGATTTTAGCTATCTTAGGACAAGTCAAGCAATCATCACACAAACCAAGCAAGCATGCAAGAGTATATAGGCAGCGGAATTAAAGCATGCAACTTGCAAGAAAGTAAAGGGAAGGGTTTAGAGGATTCAAACACAATTGGAGACACGGATGTTTTTGGCGTGGTTCCGATAGGTGGTGCTATCGTACATCCACGTTGATGGAGACTTCAACCCACGAAGGGTAACGGCTGTGCGAGTCCACGGAGGGCTCCACCCACGAAGGGTCCACGAAGAAGCAACCTTGTCTATCCCACCATGGCTGTCGCCCACGAAGGACTTGCCTCACTAGAGGTAGATCTTCACGAAGTAGGCGATCTCCTTGCCCTTACAAACTCCTTGGTTCAACTCCACAATCTTGTCGGAGGCTCCCAAGTGACACCTAGCCAATCTAGGAGACACCACTCTCCAAGAAGTAACAAATGGTGCGTTGATGATGAACTCCTTGCTCTTGTGCTTCAAATGATACTCTCCCCAACACTCAACTCTCTCATAGGATTTGGATCTGGTGGAAAGAGGGTTTGAGTGGAAAGCAACTTGGGGAAGGCTAGAGATCAAGATTCATATGGTAGGAATGGAATATCTTGGCCTCAACACATGAGTAGGTGGTTCTCTCTCAGAAATGGTAAGTTGGAAGTGTAGGTTTAGTCTGATGGCTCTCTCCACGAATGAAGAGGAGGTGGAGGAGTATATATAGCCTCCACACAAAATCTAACCGTTACACACAATTTACCAAACTCGGTGGGACCGATTCAACAGACTCGGTCGGACCGATTTAGTAAACCTAGTGACCGTTATTGATTTTCAGTGGGACTGACATGCATCTCGGTGAGACTGATTCGGTTAGGGTTAGGGCATAACGTAATCTCGGTAAGACGGATTACACAAACTCGGTGAAACCGATTTTGGTAATAAGCTTTCCAGAGAGTTGGTCAGGTAAACTCGGTGGGACCGATTTGCTCTTTTTGGTGAGACCGAAATGTTACAAGAGGGAAACAGAGAGTTTACATTGCAATCTCGGTGGGGCCGATCACTCACTTCTGTTAGACCAAAACGTATGAAGGGAAACAGAGAGATTACAATCTCATCTCGGTGAGACCGAGATCCCTACCGGTAAGACCGATTTGCTTAGGGTTTGTGGCAGTGGCTATGACTTTTGGAATCGGTGGCGCCGGATTGGAAGAATCGGTGTGACCGATTTTGGCTTTGGGTTTAGGTCATTTGTGGATGTGGGAAAGTAGCTGAGGGTTTTGGAGCATATCACAAAGCACATGAAGCAAGAGGCTCATTAAGCAACACCTCATCCCTCCTTGATAGTATTGGCTTTTCCTATAGACTCAATGTGATCTTGGATCACTAAAATATAAAATGAAGAGTCTTGAGCTTTTGAGCTTGAGCCAATCCTTTGTCCTTAGTATTTTGAGGGATCCACTTTCATCATCCATGCCATGCCATTCATTGAGCTTTCCTGAAATAATAGTCTTGGAATAGCATTAGCTCAATGAGATATATGTTGTTATGAATTACCAAAACCACCTAGGGATAGTTGCACTTTCAATCTCCCCATTTTTGGTAATTGATTACAACATATAGATCCAAGCTTCGAGAAATGATAATAAGAATAAATCATCATCGCTTTGAGAAGTATGTGATAAGCAAGAGCTCCCCCTAAATTTGTGCATAGTTTAAAATTTGCTTTGGACTGCAAATGCACAAGGAATTAGGCTCATGGGTTACTCCTCCATGTCACATACATCTTGGTGGAGCGCTCAAAATGATAAGTATTGAATACATGCACTCATCACCAAGCAAAGTGAATGATCACATAAGATAGATAGGATAATATCATCAAACATGCATAAGTGTAGCTTATGATCAAACACATGATCATCAATGTCTCACAAGCATAGTATCTCAACCAATCAAAAGCAAGCAAGTTTAAACCACCAAATCAAGAGAGAACAAAAGCAACACTCTCTCTCTAGAAGCCTATGATCTATACATTTTTCTCCCCCTTTGGCAACAAGTTACCAAAAAGTTCATAGAAAATGCATAGTGCTAGATCGACTCTTAGGCTTGATCTTCAGTTGGTGGTGTAGAGATGGCTCCTTGGACGAAGGCTTCAGTTGATGTAGAGGGTGCTGGAGTTGATGCTGAAGCTGGTTGCACTGGAGCTGAAGGGGCAGTAGCTGGTGTTGAAGATGTTGCTCTAGTGTCTGGCACTGGCACAACAGCTGACCTCTGAGCTCTAGGCACTCTGGCAAAGACATTTGTGGTTGTCTTGCCCTTCCTCTCCTGCATGTCATCCTGCAGTTTCTCCACAACTGTTTGAATCTCAGTTACCTTGACATCAAGATCATGAAATTTGAGTTCCATGATTCTCTCCAGGCTCTCCTGATTCTGAGTGAGGGTGGCCAATCCCTTCTCAATCCTCAGAGATGATGCTATCAAGTAACCAAGCTGCTCCTGCTTGTTTTTCAAGAAATACTCAGATGCCTCCTCTTGAGTTGGCATCTTGGCAGCCTTGTCCTTCCTTGCCTTCTCCCTCTTCTCTTGAGCTTGAACTGATGATGGATCATCCTCATTCATGACAACCTCATTGCCTTCAAAGTCTGGATAGAGTGGAAAATGTTCCCTATCCAATAGATATTTGCCAGTTCCCATCTTTGAGTTGACCAATTCCTGAATCTGAGGTGCATAACCACAGCTCCTCTTCTGATCTGCTGCAGTCCTCTTAATGGTTTCCACTATAAGGCTCGTGACTTTAAATTTCTGTGGCACATCAAATAAATGCAACATATTGATGGAATGCCCTTTGATCATGTTGTGGTCACCAGACTTGGGCAACAAAGTGTGCCTCAGAATCCAATTGATAGTAGGCAGCCCTGACAACAGAAAATGGACTGATCCAAAAAAAAGGCTCTAGGGCTTTGTCTGAGATCTCCTTGTACATGTGTGCCATGGTATTGTGTCCCATTTTCTTCTTGGCATATACATCCAGATCATCATCATTTTCCTTTGGGGCATTTATCAGTTTTGCCCATTCTTCAACAGTGGATTGGTACCTTGTACCTTCAGACATCCAAACAATTCTTCCATCTGGGTAAAAATGTGCTGTGGAATAGAATTGCATGATAAGTTCATCATTCCAGTTTGTGAGCTTTTGCCCAACAAATTCTGCAACTCCACAAGCAACAAAGCTGTCTTGCACTCCAGGATAGTGCTCTTCATTTTCCTTCATGTAGGTCCAGTCGACCCACCACATATCACAAACTATGGGCTTCTTGTCCAATAAGATTGTCTCATAGAAGTCCTACTGTTCCTTTGTATGGAACCTGTAATCAATTGCAGTTCTTCTCCTTGTGGCATATGGATCTGCCATCCTCCATCGCCTCAATCCCGAGTCTTTTCTGATGTTCATGTCCTCATCCACAGGATGGGCATCATTGTGATCTGGTATCTTAGGCTTGAGCTTCCTTAGAACCTGTCCTTCTTCATCTTCCTCCTCCGCAACCTCAGGCACTGGGGCCTTGTTCTTCTCAGCAGCTGGAATACTCATGGTATTCCTATTTGGTGCAGACTTGGCCTTGGGGGCAGCTTTGGGTGCTTCCTTGGGTTTAGATGTTGCAGCCCCAGATTTAATAGCATCACCCATAAGTTTGGTGCCTTTGGTGCTGGTGCAGCAAGCTCTTCCTGTTCCATCATGGAAGGTTGACCAACAACTCTGGCCATGGTATTCTTGACCCTTTCCTTCCTCTTCTTGCCTTCAGCAGCTGGCTCTTTGGGATCAGGCTTTTCAGGTAGTTGAGTTGATGCTCTGGCCTTGGACATTGGTTGTCTTCCTGCAGGCCTTTTGATCAGCTTTGTATCCTTTGCTGAGCCATATTCCTTCTTGAGCACCACTTTCTTGGAAGTAGCCTCATCTTCTTCAGCTTTGTAGTCCTCATCTTCTGAGTCTGAGGTTCTCTTTCTCCTTTGCCTGGTAGCAGCCTTAGGCAGGTTGCTAGGAGTGCTTCTGCTCCCTTCATCTGAAGTGCTGGAGGGACTGGTTCCCTCACTCATGTGAATCTGCTCTGCTGACCTGTTCTGGATGTCACTCTGGTCTGACATGTTGCAAAGGCTGACTGCTGACCCAGTGAAGAGTTATAGATGAGATAGAGTGGATGAGCATCACAAAATGCAGAGATTTTTCAAAAGAATGATTCAAAAATTCAGTTTTAGTCTTCCACAGAAAGCATTTTGGATCAATCGATTTTCAAACTCGGTGATACCGAAGCAGTGTTTGGAACCTAAACTGATGAACTCGGCTGGACCGAGTCACAGTTCGGTGGCATCAAGACTGCTAGGGTTTCACAGAATCCTAAAATCGGTCGCACCGATTAGTAATTCTCGGTCAGACCGAGAGAAACTAGTGCAATGGCATATGCCAAATCGGTGAGACCGAGTTTTTCAACTCGGTGGGTCCGAGATGGTTTCAGCGGAAACCTAACCCTAAAAATTTGAATCTAATCTACTCTACGGACTACTTTGGCTGGATAGGATTGTTTCAATCGTGGCAAGAATCAATAAGAGTATAATGTGCTAGGAATCAGATGTGGATAGCACAAAGATCGAGTCCATACCCTAGTGCGGCGATGAACTCGCTACGGCGTCAATGGTGGGGTTGAATTCCGTTGACGGCGGCAGAGACCAGCGACAGGAGGCGGCTGGCGACGAGGAGACGATCCGGAGACCTTCGATGGCAGAGCGAGCTATTGCGCGGGTGAAGGGGTTCGGAGAAATTTCCAAAATTTTGCCCGTGTCTATATATAGCCCGACCCTGTGGTGTGACCGAGTGGAACAACTGGGTGGCACCGAGATGCATAACTGTGTTCAGTTACAGCAACTCGGTGTGACCGAAAAGTTCAAATCGGTTGCACCGAGATTGAAAACTCATATCAACTTAATGATCTCGGTAGGGCCGAAATGAAGGAATCGGTCAGACCGAGAATCACAAAGAGGTTTTGGAAGTTTAAGTCTATGACGAATCGGGGACTTCGAGTGCTCCTCACACGGAGTGGTTCAAATCTGACTTGATCAAATTTTGTGATGTAGCATGAATAAACTTTGAGACGATAAAAGCATAGATAGCTAGAGAGGATTCTTAGGCATTCTTGTCCATCCACTTGGCCAAAAGAAGAAAGAACCAAACAATCAAAACAACAAGTGGATGTCCTTGAATGAGTAAAATATGCACCAACATGCTCACACAAAAAAATGGCAAATGAAATATGTGGCAAAGCATGCACAACCAATTCTAGCATCTATCAAACAATTGGCGATGACTAGGTCATCTATATATGAGTATATTGACTTAGGAGTCAAATGAGAACATTTGATCATAGGTCATACTCATCGTTTAAGCTCAAGTGGGGTTACCACTTTTACATAATGCATTGATGTGTTCACACCATTAGAGTTGCTTTGACTCAATTTTTTGAGTTAAGCTCCCCCTAGATGTGAGATCCCCCCTTCAGAGGGATGAACTAACCTTGGGTTTTGTCGATGATGACTTCATGTAGGTGTTGAAGATGTGGATGATCAATGTTGATGTAGATCATTTGGAGCAATCCTTTGGAGTGAGTTGCACTTTCAACTTACCTACATGGGTTAGTCCCACAAGGAACAAACAAGAATATCCATAGACATAGAGTGATGCACACACAAGATGATGTCCATGAAAACATTAGGTTACCTTGTCCCTTGCCTTACCAACATGAGGGTTTGTGACTCCTTGAACTAGTGCAAGATGTGGAAGTTGATTGCACTTGTCCTTGCCATAAAGATATGAGTGAAGAATGTTGGCGGAGTCACCCTCAAGAACTCTCTAGTTCTTCTTCTTCGGGATCCACATCATCTTGATGGGAATCCTTGGAGTTGTAGTTGTACCTGATGAAGTAGAACTTGACGTAGTCTTGGGAATCCACTTGACCGAGACCTTAGGTGCTTCTTCAAATGCATCAATCTCTTCTTGAAGCTTATCCTTGCCTTTGTTCTTGTGGTCTTGTGGAGGAAGATCATCTTGAGCTTGTGTTCCCTTGAAGGAAGTAGGATCATACTTCTCTTGTTGAGGAACAAACTTCATCTTGGGGTATTGATCTTCTTCCCACTCAACTCCATTGGCATTGAACTTTCGTTCAAAACCAACACCTTGATTCTTCCGGTATCTTCCTTGCTTGCGTACAATTTCCTCGAATTGCTTACTCCCGGCAAGGCTCTTGTAAACACCTTTCTCTATAATTCCCTTCAATAAGCTATTTTCTTGCTCAAGTGTAACTTGGCTAAGAGAATCATTAGTGGAATCAAGAGAACTACTAGAAGCAACAATATTGGATTTAACATTATTATTGTTACTACTAGAGGAAGTATCTTTCTTGTACTTGTTACCAGACTTGACTTGAGGCATGTAAGTAGATAAGAGTAAACGCTTGGCAATGTAAGAAGAACTTTTCTTACGGAGATCATCATTGATTGCTTTTAAGAACTCATGCTCTTGCTCAAGATTGAGCTTTTCAAAGCATAACTTCTCATGAGCCCTTAAAAGTTCTCGATGATCTTCGAAGATAGTTTCATGAGCCAACTTTAGAGTGTTTAGTTCTTTAGTTAGAAGCTCAATTTTCTCCTTATCATTGTCATTCCTTTAATTAGCATGATTAATTGATGTTTCATCATAGTATTCATCACTAGAGTTGTCAACAAGTAAATCATCATCCACAAGCAAGTCATCTTCATCACTATTGAAATCAACATACTCAGGATGTGTTACCTTTGGACCTTTGGCCATGAAGCATCTTCCAATTCCTTCATTTGGTGACTCAAATATGTCGTAGGAGTTGGTTTACACAAGTGCTAGACCGGCAACACCTTCATCTTGAGTATGTTCGGAGTCGGAGTGATAGCTTCTCTCAGAGTGATTGTCGGAGTCGGAGCCGGATACCCATTCACCAACATGAGCTTGATGTCTTCATTTTGTGTAGCTCCTTGATGACTTGTCCTTCCTTTCCGAATCCTTGCTTCTCCGTGAGGGTCTTCATTCATAACGATCACCTCTACTCCTCCTCTCTCTTGGTGGTGATTATTCTCTTTTGATTCTTCTTTTTGGAGAATCTTCTCTTCTTTTGTAGGGTGCCGTACACTCATTGGAGTAGTGTCCAGGCCTCCCACAATTGTAGCAATTGCGCTCTCGACTAGAAGATCTTTTGTCATGATAAGACCTTGACTTGGAGCTTCTTTCTTTGCTTCTACTCTTGTAGAATTTGTTGAAGTTCTTCACCATTAAGCTCAATTCTTCATTGAAGGTTTGTTTCTCACTTGATGATGTGGGGGCTTCACTTGAGGCTTTGTAAGCACCACTTGACTTGTTGTGAAATTCCTCCTTATCCTTGAGTGACATCTCATGAGCAACAATTCTTCCAATGACTTCCGTTGGCTTGAGATCTTTGTAGTTTGGCATCATTTGAATCAAAGTGCACACGGTATCATACTTTCCATCCAATTCTCTTAGGATCTTCTTGATGATGAATTTGTCGGTCATCTCTTCACTCCCTAAGCCGGCAATCTCATTTGTGATAAGTGCAAGCCTAGAGTACATTTCAGCGACACCTTCACCATCCTTCATTTTGAACTTGTCAAGCTGACTTTGGAGCACATCCAACTTGGATTCCTTGACAGATTCGGTACCTTCATGCATATCAATCAAAGTATCCCAAATTTCCTTTGCATTCTCAAGACGGCTGATTTTGTTGAATTCTTCGGGGCACAATCCGTTGAAGATGATATCACAAGCTTGAGCATTGTATTGCAGCATCTTCAATTCTTCCGCATTCGCTTCACGGTTCGGTTCTCTCCCATCAAAGAATTCACCTTGCGAGCCAATACAAATAATTGCCCAAACAGCGGGGTTATGTCCGAGAATATGCATTTTCATCTTATGCTTCCAACTAGCAAAATTAGTACCATCAAAGTAAGGACCTCTACGGTGATAATTTCCCTTGCTAGACGCCATACTCTCCTAGGTTGTGAAACCAAGGCTATGACCACCAAAAGCTATGGAAATCAAAGCAAATGGAGACCAAAGCTCTGATACCACTTGTAGGACCTTGAAGTATGTCTAGAGGGGGGTGATTAGACTACTTGACCAATTAAAAACTTAACCTTTTCCCAATTTTAGAGTTTGGCAGATTTTAGCTATCTTAGGACAAGTCAAGCAATCATCACACAAATCAAGCAAGCATGCAAGAGTATATAGGCAGTGGAAATTAAAGCATGCAACTTGCAAGAAAGTAAAGGGAAGGGTTTGGAGGATTCAAACGCAATTGGAGACACGGATGTTTTTGGCGTGGTTCCGATAGGTGGTGCTATCGTACATCCACGTTGATGGAGACTTCAACCCACGAAGGGTAACGGCTGCACGAGTCCACGGAGGGCTCCACCCACGAAGGGTCCACGAAGAAGCAACCTTGTCTATCCCACCATGGCCGTCGCCCACGAAGGACTTGCCTCACTAGCGGTAGATCTTCATGAAGTAGGCGATCTCCTTGCCCTTACAAACTCCTTGGTTCAACTCCACAATCTTGTCGGAGGCTCCCAAGTGACACCTAGCCAATCTAGGAGACACCACTCTCCAAGAAGTAACAAATGGTGCGTTGATGATGAACTTCTTGCTCTTGTGCTTCAAATGATAGTCTCCCCAACACTCAACTCTCTCTCATAGGATTTGGGTCTGGCGGAAAGAGGGTTTGAGTTGAAAGCAACTTGGGGAAGGCTAGAGATCAAGATTCATATGGTAGGAATGGAATATCTTGGCCTCAACACATGAGTAGGTGGTTCTCTCTCAGAAATGGTAAGTTGGAAGTGTAGGTTTAGTCTGATGGCTCTCTCCACGAATGAAGAGGAGGTGGAGGGGTATATATAGCCTCCACACAAAATCTAACCATTACACACAATTTACCAAACTCGGTGGGACTGATTCAATAGACTCGATCGGACCGATTTAGTAAACCTAGTGACTGTTAGTGATTTTCGGTGGGACTGACATGCATCTCGGTGAGACCGATTCGGTTAGGGTTAGGGCATAACGTAATCTCGGTAAGACCGATTACACAAACTCGGTGAAACCGATTTTGGTAATAAGCTTTCCAGAGAGTTGGTCAGGTAAACTCGGTGGGACCGATTTGCTCTTTTCGGTGAGACCGAAATGTTACAAAAGGGAAACAGAGAGTTTACATTGCAATCTCGGTGGGACCGATCGCTCACTTCGGTTAGACCGAAACGTTACGAAGGGGAACAGAGAGATTACAATCCCATATCGGTGAGACCGAGATCCCTACCGGTAAGGCCGATTTGCTTAGGGTTTGTGGCAGTGGCTATGACTTTTGGAATCGGTGGCGCCGGATTGGAAGAATCGGTGTGACCGATTTTGGCTTTGGGTTTAAGTCATTTGTGGATGTGGGAAAGTAGCTGAGGGTTTTGGAGCATATCACAAAGCACATGAAGCAAGAGGCTCATTAAGCAACACCTCATCCCTCCTTGATAGTATTGGCTTTTCCTATAGACTCAATGTGATCTTGGATCACTAAAATATAAAATGAAGAGTCTTGAGCTTTTGAGCTTGAGTCAATCCTTTGTCCTTAGTATTTTGAGGGATCCACTTTCATCATCCATGCCATGCCATTCATTGAGCTTTCCTGAAATAATAGTCTTGGAATAGCATTAGCTCAATGAGCTATATGTTGTTATGAATTACCAAAACCACCTAGGGATAGATGCACTTTCATTGACAGACTTGCCCGATGATTGGCGAGAGATAGAAAATAAATGGATCTTTAAGAAGAAGACAGATGCGGATGGTAATGTTACCATCTATAAAGCTCGACTTGTCGCTAAGGGTTATCGACAAGTTCAAGGGGTTGACTACGATGAGACCTTCTCTCCCGTAGCGAAGCTAAAGTCCGTCTGAATCATGTTAGCAATTGCCGCATTCTACGATTATGAGATATGGCAAATGGACCTCAAAACGGCATTCCTTAATGTCTTTCTTAAGGAAGAATTGTATATGATGCAGCCGGAAGGTTTTGTCGATCCTAAGAATGCTAACAAGGTATGCAAGCTCCAGCGCTCCATCTATGGGCTGGTGCAAGCATCTCGGAGTTGGAACATTCACTTTGATGAAATGATCAAAGCGTTTGGGTTTATGCAGACTTATGGAGAAGCCTGCGTTTATAAGAAATTGAGTGGGAGCTCTGTAGCATTTCTCATATTATATGTGGATGACATACTGTTGATGGGAAATGATAAAGAACTCTTGGAAAGCATAAAGGCCTACTTGAATAAGTGTTTTTCAATGAAGGACCTTGGAGAAGCTGCTTACATATTAGGCATCAAGATCTATAGAGATAGATCGAGATGCCTCATAGGTCTTTCACAAAGCACATACCTTGATAAGATATTGAAGAAGTTCAATATGGATCAGTCCAAAAAAGGGTTCTTGCCTGTATTGCAAGGTGTGAAATTGAGCTCAGCTCAAAGCCCAACCACGCTAGAAGATAGAAAAAAGATGAGTGTCATCCCCTATGCCTCAGCCATAGGGTCTATTATGTATGTCATGCTGTGTACCAGACCTGATGTAAACCTTGTCGTAAGTTTTCTAGGAAGGTACCAAAGTAATCCCGGCATGGAACACTGGACAGCGGTCAACAATATCCTGAAGTACCTAAAAACGACTAAGGATGTGTTTCTCGTTTATGGAGGTGACGAAGAGCTCATCGTAAAGGGTTGCGTCGATGCTAGCTTCGACATAGATCTGGATGACTCCAAGTCACAAACCGGATACGTCTATAATTTGAATGGTGGGGCAGTAAGCTGGTGCAGTTGCAAGCAAAGCATCATGGCGGGATCTACATGTGAAGCAGAGTACATGGCAGCCTCGGAGGCAGCACATGAAGCAATCTGGATGAAGGAGTTCATTACCGACCTAGGAGTTATTCCCAATGTGTCGGGCCCGATGACTCTCTTCTGTGACAACACTGGAGCTATTGCCCTTGCCAAGGAGCCCAGGTTTCACAAGAAGACCAGACACATCAAGCGTCGCTTCAACTCCACTCGTGAAAATGTTCAAGATGGAGACATAGATATTTGTAAAGTGCATACGGATCTGAATGTCGCAGATCCGTTGACTAAACCTCTTCCACGGGCAAAACATGATCAACACCAGAACTCTATGGGTGTTAGATTCATCACAATGTAACTAGATTATTGGCTCTAGTGAAAGTGGGGGACTGTTGGAAATATGCCCTAGAGGCAATAATAAAATGGTTATTATTATATTTCCTTGTTCATGATAATTGTCTATTGTTCATGTTATAATTGTATTGATTGGAAACTGTAATACATGTGTGAATACATAGACCACACCATGTCCCTAGTGAGCCTCTAGTTGACTAGCTCGTTGATCAACAGATGGTCATGGTTTCCTGACTATGGACATTGGATGTCATTGATAACGGGATCACATCATTAGGAGAATGATGTGATAGACAAGACCCAATCCTAAGCATAGCACAAGATCGTGTAGTTCGTTTGCTAGAGCTTTTCTAATGTCAAGTATCATTTCCTTAGACCATGAGATTGTGTAACTCCTGGATACCGTAGGAGTGCTTTGGGTGTACCAAACGTCACAACGTAACTGGGTGACTAGAAAGGTGCTCTACAGGTATCTCCGAAAGTGTCTGTTGGGTTGGCACGAATCGAGACTGGGATTTGTCACTCCATATGACGGAGAGGTATCTCTGGGCCCACTCGGTAATGCATCATCATAATGAGCTCAATGTGACCAAGTGGTTGGTCACGGGATCATGCATTATGGAATGAGTAAAGTGACTTGCCGGTAACGAGATTGAACGAGGTATTGGGATACCAACGATCGAATCTCGGGCAAGTAACGTACCGATTGACAAAGGGAATTGTATACGGGATTGCTTGAATCCTCGACATCGTGGTTCATCCGATGAGATCATCGCGGAGCTTGTGGGAGCCAACATGGGTATCCAGATCCCGCTGTTGGTTATTGGCCGGAGAGATGTCTCGGTCATGTCTGCATAGTTCCCGAACCCGTAGGGTCTACACACTTAAGGTTCGATGATGCTAGGGTTATAGGGAATGGATGTACATGGTTACCGAATGTTATTCGGAGTCCCGGATGAGATCCCGGACGTCACGAGGAGTTCCGGAATGGTCCAGAGGTGAAGATTTATATATGGAAGTCCAGTTTCAGTCACCGGAAAGGTTTCAGGGTTTATCGGTATTGTACTCGGACCACCGAAGGGGTTCCGAGGGGCCACCTGCC
>NC_041389.1:284942940-285064957 GCF_002162155.2 Triticum dicoccoides
CCAAGGTGGCCGCCGCCCCCCCTAGGGTTGGAAACCCTAAGGGGGCCGTTGCCCCCCTCCCCCCGAGGGGACGCCCCCTCTAGATGGATCTAGGGGGACGGCGCCCCCCTCCCCTTCCCCTATATATAGTGGGGTTTTTGGGGCTGCTAGAGACACGAGTCTCCCTCTCTCTTGGCGCAGCCCTACCCCTCTCCCTCCTCGTCTCTCGCAGTGCTTGGTGAAGCCCTGCTGGAGTGCCACGCTCCTCCACCGCCACCATGCCGTCGTGCTGCTGCTGGGCGGAGTCTTCCCCAACCTCTCCCTCTCCCTTGCTGGATCAAGGCGCGGGAGACGTCACCGGGCTGCACGTGTGTTGAACGCGGAGGCACCGTTGTTCGGTGCATAGATCGGATTCGGCCGCGATCTGAATCGCTTCCTGTACGACTCCACCGACCGCGTTCTTGCAACAGTTCCGCATTGCGATCTTCAAAGGTACGAAGATGCACTCCCCTCTCGTTGCTTGTAAACTCCATAGATTGATCTTGGTGATGCGTAGAAAATTTTAATTTCTGCAACGATCCCCAACACAGAGGTCACCGGTCGCTCCAGGCACAGAAGGGCGGGGTGGCCCGGGTCCTTGCAGATGTAGCATCACCGGGGATTGACACAGTTGACTTGATAGTGACCCTCCACCCCGCAGTTGAAGCACGGGAGACGAGGGAGCCCGGAGATGGGCCCCGGAGCAGCAGAGCCGCCCGGGGCAAGCACGGAAGGGGCGGCCTGGTTGCCCCTTGTCTGCCCACGACGTCTCTTCTTCTTGCCAGGCCCTTGGCGGCCACGGGACGGGCCACCTCCAGGGGCGGTAAAAGAGGTCGGGGCGGTCGGAGCTGCTGTGTGGGGAGGCACATACTTCCGGGATGAGGCAGCGGGCGGCGGAGCTTGGGGCGAGGAGAGGGCGGACGGGACATGCAGGATGGAGAGGAGCTCCGGCCGCAGCGAGGAATGGGGGAGGGCGAACAGCGGCGGGAACGCCAGTCCCCGCGGCTACCGGGGAAGACCGGGCCGGCCCCTACGGTCCGAGCGGCCCAGAGAACACCAGTCATCCCTACGTCCATCCCGAAGTTCGCGAAGCTCGCGTCGGAGTTCCTCCTCGCGGTGGAGGGCATTCGGGAAGGGGCGGGGCAGGTCGCGGTGGTCGTCGACGCGCCGTTTGCGTCGCGACTTGCCGTCGTCCCACTCGCGGGGCATGGCCTGAGTCGGAGAGAGGGGGGAAGAGGCAGCAGCGGCGGGCGATTGAGCGCGGGAGGAGGCGTCGGCACAAGCGGGGGAGCAGGAGGGGAGCCGGGCGAGGCAGAGGTGGCGGCGGGGAGGAAGGATGCGGCGTGAGGAAGGCCTCAAGGGAGCCAAATGCACGGTCGGGGCGAGGTGGGCCTAGGGCAGGGGGAGGCCCCGCCACTAGGATCTGGCCCATATTAGATGGGTTTGGCCCATCTAACGCCACGGCCAGCCGGACCGGGCAACAGCCCAGCAGGCCTCGACCCAGGGGATCGAGGCCCAGGGAACGGGGCGAGGCAGCAATCCGGAGGGTTTCCCCTCGACGGGTGGGAGCCACCGCCACCGCTGCCACTGGCGGGGAGCTGCCGGCAGGGGTGAGCCCGGGGCGCCTGAGGGACCGAAGCGCGGAGAATCGAAGGGAGGAGGATTTGAAGGCCCCAATGAATGAGCGGAAGGGGGACGCACGGGCGATGGGGTCCGAGATAGCATCGGTGCGGCTAGCCGCCGGCGAGGACGAGACCGGCGCAGGGAAGGGGCCAGCCACCAGGCGGCGCCACGACGCACGAGCCCAGCCGAGGTCGGAGCGGCCGGCCACCCCCCAGGAGTGCCTGCGGCGGCGACGGGAGTCACCACCCCTCAAGGAGGCACCTTGCGCCACGGCGGGCCGGGCAAGACTCCGCATCAGCGTCATCGGCCGCGACCGCTGCGAGCCGGTGGCAAAACCCCGCATGAGGGGGGCTGAGCCACCGGCCACGCCGGGCGACGCAGCACGACGAGGAGCCGAGAAGGGGGAGACGGGCGCGCGACCGGGGAGAGGCCGAGTCGTCGTCCACTAGGTCAGCCCATCGGACACGAGCCGGGGCGGCAGGAGTGGGCAGAGTCAGCTCCGACGACAGCGGCGCCAGCAGCAGAAGTGGCAGCGGGGGGTCCGGCGAGGAGCCGGGGAGGGCAGGGCGGTGGGGGAAGCGCATGCCGCGGCGGGGAGCACGTCGCCATCACGAGAGCTCTCCATTCTCTCTCCGCCCATATCATCTCAATTGACTCTTGCGTTTGAATGTAATGGCCGCCAGAGCTCGCCATCACCATTCGCATCATTGACCCTAACGTTTGGATGTAACGGCCGCTAGGCTTTCCTCTCTCTTGATAGTACTTCCTTCGTTCGAAAATACTTGTCATCAAAATAGATAAAAGAAGTTGTATCGTCGGGAGTAGATGATAATGATGATGATACCCTGACTCAGGCGTATTCTACAAAAAATAGTTAGAACGAAATGGGAAATACCCTAGGGCGAAAGCACACACGTGAAATCAATCAATTTTTTTCTGGTTCAGACAACAACATCCGAGTGGCGAGACAGCTTACTCATTTTCAACAAACGAAATTCTTTTTTTTTTAACTTTCAATCTATTTATTTTTAATCATGATAGTACAATGAACACTAGAAATAATCAAAATTACATCTAGGTCCATAGACCACCTAGCGACGACTACAACCACTGAAGCAAGCTGAAGATGTGTCGCTATCATCGCCCCTCCCTCGCCGGAGCCGGGCAAAACCTTGTTGTAGTAGACAGTCGGGAAGTCATCGTGCTAGAGCCCCATAGAACCAACGCACGAGAACAGCAACCACCGCAGATGAAGAGTGTAGATCAAAAGAATCCAACCTGAAGACACACGAACGAAGACGAACATCGAACAGATCCGAGCAAATCCATCAAAGACAGATCCGCTGGAGACACATCTCCACATGCCTATTGATGATGCTAGATGCATCACCGAAACGGGGGCTAGACGGGGAGACCTTTATTCCATCTTGAAGGAACTACCGCCGTCTCGCCTTCCTGAGCAGGACACAAACCCTAACGAAGTTTGAAAAAAAATTCTAAAAACAGAGGCCTCCCACCGGCATGAGGCGAGATCCACTCCGCCTTCATGGCCCTAAGGCCATCGGGACGGACCGGTGGGAGGCAGAGTACCCTAGCTCTTTGGAGGCGGCGACTGGCTAGGTCAAGTCGCGTCGCATAGGCTCATTTTCAACAAACGGAATTCAACTGCGATATAAACAGGTGCAAACTGCTCCCTGAAACACTTGAACGCCTCTTTTACAGAGATGTTCAGCAGTCCTTTCCAGGCTAAACCATACATCCCACTCGAGGCAACTCAATTTGTCAATACTTGATCCACAAAGTGCTGCAAGTCACATACGGATTGAAGGGATATTACTGAGAACGTCAGATGTTAGAGGAACAATTTAGGAAACTCAGACAGCGTGTACTTTCACTGATAAATAGATCATGGAAGGATATCCTCATCAATTGCATGGGTCCACTGACAGAGAAAACATACCAACTACATCAAGACCACGACACACTTTCATTTTCAGTGTTGGTGCAGCACCAAGACATGATGCAGAGAGTTACTTCGATTTACCAAAAGAACCAGTGGCAAGATTTCTCTCCAAATTCCAGTTCCTTCGCCAATTCTGAACTGCGCTCCTTACTGCGCCTTGTGTCTCGCAGATCTCTGCATCGGTGAATTTATGCTCCACCAATTCCTATTGGACCTGGCTGCAGAACATTGATTACAGTCTCAACATCTCGCTCCACCTGTCTGTGCGCGATCATCAAGAAATCAAATTAAAACAGATATCCATTGCACGATAATGCTGGAATATTTACGATATAGCACAAGCTTGCTCGAATTTTAAAGGTGCGATGTGCAAGTACCTAATAAACTGGGGCAACCTTTAAGGTAACAGTCTCAGGAAGGACATCACGACAAAAATCCTTGCCTTGATTCAGATTGTTTCCTGTCACTAAAAAAGGCTATAGTTCACAAGAAGAAAGATTACATGACACAGAGTAGCATGCTGATGAGACATACGAATCAATCCATATGTGACCTGTCCAGGTACAATTACTATTCACTACGATAGAGTGAATCCTCAGAATTGACTTAAACTAGTTTTAGCCTAGCGTGATGCAACGAAAACACATCGTACCCTAGATTTTTCTTATCCGAATCCATTAAGGGTTTGTCCTTGGGCATGTCAACTACAAGGTTTGTTTGCAAGTTGCGGTAAGTGTTCGATTTGATTCGAACACAAACTTATATAGAACAAAATAAGTTGTCATCAAACGAACAGCCATACTATATGAAAGATAATTGTGAATGGATCATAGTAGTAACTGAACTTAAAAGTGTGCTGTCAGGCCACCTTCCATGTTCTTCTTTAACATGATCAAGACAGCTGGTACCTTAGCAGCCTAGCACAGTATCCTAACATCTGAAATGCCTGCAATTAGGAAATAGATGCATCCACATCTGACATAGTCTTGGGAACAAAAAAAAAATCCCGTAGTGCCAGCTCATATGAACAATGGAGGAATGGCTTGAGGGCAAGTGGATGAGGGTTCGGCTGAGGCCCCAATTTTCTTTAAATATAAACTACAACACGGTGGTACCAGTCCATGAGAATTACACCGAGATACATGGAAATCGGAGTGCATTCCTGCCATCGCATGATGAGCCAGAAAGATTGGGGTCAACTGAGATCGATATGGCAAGAGAAGGATAATCTAGTCGGGGTTCCATTGTCGTCTCCAGAACAAAAGATCATCAGAGCAAAGCGATCCACGCAAGCTAGGTCTTATGGTCTCGAGAGGAAGAAAAAAGAAACTAGGTCCTCACCGTCCCAAATCCCACGCCGCGCGGCTCACCGCATCTCCGCCCCCTCATCGCCGCTCACGGCTCACCTCCACCATCTAGCCGTCATTTTCCACTTCTCCCGACAGAAGAACAAGTTCCGCCATGCATAGGAGGAAACAAGGAGCGATAGGGACCACTACCTGTGCCGTTCCCGGAGTGGAGAGCGGGAGGGGGGATGGCCGTGCGCCAGGAAAGGAAGCCGCGCCTCGGTCGCCGGCCGCCGTTTCGCTGGACTGGAGGTGCAAAGGAGCGGCGCTCCAGATGTTATTTCGATTTCCCAATGGGAAGATCGGTTTTTCTTTTTGTTTATTGTTTTTTCATGGGCAAATCGGCTTTGTCATGTACACCCACGCGTAAAAAAACGCTCTTATATTATGGAACGGAGGAAGTAGCTTTTGTTTTAAGAGAGTTGTTGAATTTGTGATGTACCTGAGGCTCAAGAGAGTAAAATGGTGTAAATGATAGGTTTTTTTTTAGGAAAAGGCCTTCAGGCTAGCTTTATTAAATTTAACAAATGCTTACATCATCCGCAAGTAACACCGGAAGGAAACTAGGGGGCATCGAACCACAAAGCTAATGGATCATCCCTTCCCCTTTGAGCTAGCCTATGAGCAACCATATTGCATTCTCTGATATAATGCTGAAAAAAGACCTTCCCGAATATGAACACAAAGAACGACATTCCTCACGTATGGGTCCTGCCACCATAGCTTGTCCAGAATTGTTTGCCATCGCCTCTATCAATATTATGTTATCCGCTCGGGCAACGGGAGTATGTGCACCAATAGAACGAGCTAGCTTTAGACCCTCCAAAAGCGCAGCCGCCTCGGCTGAATCAACATCCGCCACATGATCAAGTTTAGCTGTGGATGCCGCAATGAAAAAGCCCAAATGGTCTCTAATGACAGCACCACATGAACCAGTATGATCCTCCAAAAAAGAAGCATCTGTATTCAAGACCAGTTGGCCATTTAGTGGCTTCGACCATCTGTTAGTTCTTGGCACGGAAGCCTTCGGTGTTGATGCTCGAACAAAATTTAGTGTCGTAGCAAGTATTGCTTGGCTTGATCTCTCCAAGTTTTGCACATCCTCTCCCTTTTCTATTTGCCTTTTCTGCCACCAAATGTGCCAGCTCGCTACTGCAATCATCTCCGGCAAATCAATCACATCCGTGAAGTTTATTTGGTTCGATTTGTCACACAGCAGCAACTCTAAAATCTCCGCTCCCGATTTTCCTGGAGGTCCGGCTTCTGCTATTTTTTCATGTAGTCCAAGTCAGACCATATTCCTGCGGCCCGCGAGCAACCGAAGAGTGCATGCGTCACATCCTCGACGTGCAATTTGCAGACCGGGCATTGCACCGAAGTAGATATGTGATGATCAGTGAGCACACCAAAACAAGGGATGGCATTATGTAACGAACGCCATATGAAAATTTTCACTTTATTTGGCACTTTGAGGCTCCATATTTTCTTCCATATTGGATGCGGCGTAGGTCCACTCGAGAAAGGGCTCGGCTCAGTATTGCCGTACGAATCTTCCCATTGTTTGTAATATGCTGAACGCACAGTAAAAACTCCCGTTTTCGTCAAGTGCCATGCCACATAATCTTCGGTATCATCATGATGCAGGGGAATTTGCATTATACGATCAGCATCAATAGGCCAGAAGTTTTCTCTAATGAGATTTTCATCCCACTCTCTGGATGCTGGGTCAGTGAGCTCATTCACCCTGGCTAGCATTCTGTTTCCACGAGGAGTAATGATTTTCCTGGAGGAGCAGTTCGGCACCCAACAATCCTCCCATATATTTATCTTCAGGCCGTTTCTAACCCTCCAAATACCCCCTTTCTTGAATGTTTGAACTCCGGCCCATATACTTTGCCACACAAAAGAAGAGCCTTTTTTCAAACTGCAGTTGAGCAGTTCACCAATAGGATAATATTTAGCACGTAGGACCCTTGCACATAGCGATTCATGGTACTCAATAAGTCTCCAACATTGCTTTGCTAAGAGTGCCAAATTAAAACTGTGTATATCATGAAAGCCCATCCCTCCTCTCTCCTTTGGAATGCATATTTTCCACCAAGCAAACGAATGCATTTTTTGTTGGTTTTCCCGTCACCCCACCAATAATGCGAAATGGCGTCAGTGATCCCCTTGCAAATTTTCTTCGGGAATTTAAACACACTCATCGCATACGTAGGGATGGCTTGGGCCACCGCTTTGATCAATGCTTCCTTACCCCCATAGGATAGTGTTCGTTCCTTCCACCCATTTATCATCTTCTGGATCCTCTCAATTATATGCTTGAAACAGTCAACCCGATCTACCCCAATCATAGAGGGAAGGCCCAAATACTTATCAGAAAGTGATTCAGTCATAATGTCCAGTATCTGGCATACCTCTACCTTCCTTCCACATCTGTATTGGGGCTGAAATAAATTGATGATTTTGCAACGCTTACCATCTGTCCAGAGGCCGAACAGTAATCATCCAATATCCTTTTTAAAGTGTTCGCATTCTCCATATCTGCTCTCATAAGGATCAACAAGTCATCAGCAAAGAGTAAGTGGGAAATCGTAGGGGAATCACGGTACACCTGGACACCATTCAGGTTACCCACTGCTTCCTCAAATGCTATTAAGTTTGATAGCCCTTTTGCACATAATAGAAAGAGATAGGGAGACAGGGGTCCCCTTGCCTCAAGCCTCTCGTTGGATGGAACAGTGTAGTCTCATTTGAATTAAACCGCACTTTGTACTCCACAAAGGTTACACATTCCATGATGAGATCAATCCATCTCTCTTCAAAGCCGAGTCTGCCAAGAATCGCCTTTAGAAAAATCGCCGAGGTGTAAATGATAGGTTTCTCAACAAAGAAACTGAAATTGGGTCTCAAAACCTTTTTTTAAAACGTTTAAAACAAACCGACTGATCCAATGTTTCTGTAAGCCACGTAACCAGCCGTTGGATCATTTTCGATCGAGTGAAAGCAGGGAGGTGAGAGAAGCTTCATGAACGCTAGCACGAGAACGTTATCCTCTCACTCGCACTCTCCTACCCATTCGTATTTCTCCATCCCCTTTCCTCATACCAAACACTCCCACACAGCCAGCCATGGCCGTCACCACGCCATGACCCGCCAACTTACCAGCATGCACTGCTCCGACGAGGCTTCCGAAGGACACTGGAAGGATGGATGCCAGATGAGCTGCTGCAAGGAGACGCCCTTGCCCAGCTGGGGCGTTCTTCTCCATGTGCAGCTGTCAGGTCCTGATGAGATTATAAGCCTTTGTGGCCAAACCACTCATTAATATAATATCTTTTACCCGCAAAAAAACGCGCCGCTGAAATTGTTGTGCTGCATGCTCGACACGCCGTTGCCGCCGTCGTGCTACAAGGCCGCCGTCGCCGTTAATACCGCAACCCACGTTTGCAGCAGCCCTTGTCTCGTCGACATGCCGCAAGGCCATCTTCACCGCCACATTTGCTTTTTGCAGCATTCGTTGTGCTACGAGGTCATCGTGGTCGTGCCACCGCCGCCGATGTTGCGTTGCCACTGTCGTGTTGGAAGGTCGTCGATGTTGCATCGCCGCCGACGGAGCTACAACGCAACACACGCGCCACTTCGAGCCGGATCCCGCTGCCACCGGAGCTACAATGCAGCATCATTCACGATGGTGACTGCGAGCTACAACCTGAAGATTTCACCGATGACTGCAGATGCTGCAATGCAACATCACTCGTAGTCGGCACTACAAACCACAAGATGCCGTTGGTGACACATGCTTCAAGATCTCGTGTGGTGCTTCAACTCAAAGATCTTGCTGATGACACATGCTTCAATGCAACAACGGCAAAGCTGAAAAGTAGCATCCATGGAGGCACACCGACGACGGTGGTGGTGGCGAGCGTCACCCTCTGGCTTGTTTTGCCTTAATCAATCCTGATGCATAGCAATGGATGAAACGAACGGTGGCCGATGTTGCACCTCACCGGCACTATGCTCGTTAGGGTGTTGTGCTGCTGCAAGTTCGTCGGGCCGGTGCAGCGATAGGGCGTCGTGCTGCAGAGGTTGCCAGCAGGGCGTCGTGCGGTAAGGCTTCATTCGTCGTCCTGTAGTGGCGGGGCGTCGTGTTGTTGTGTATGCTTGGGAGCGGTGGATGCGATACTAGGGAAGGAAGGAAGCTGGCTTAGACGAGGTTAGAACGACCACTAGCACCAGATCGAAGGGTTGGCTAGGCGGATGATTTCTTAGAGGATGTTTGTTTCCAGGGACTTATTGATTTAGGGACTTAAAAAAGTCTCTATAAGTCACATCTAAACCAAATAGGAGGGACTTATAGAGACTTAAAGTGGTGATTTGGGACTTATCAAAAAAGACTCTCAGGGAGGAACTTATAGGGACTTTTCCATCGATGACCCCTGCCCCGCACCTACCTTATCGCTTCCCCGCATCCCTGCTTCGCTCCTTCCCCGCACCCTGCTCCAATTGCCGCCGCCGCTAGCAGTGCCCTGAACCGCCGCCGCCATGGCCGACGATGAGGAGGACCGGATCCCCTTCTTCTCTTTGTTCCCCTCGCATCATCAGGCATCCTAGGGCTCATCCGCCAGCGGAAATCTCGGGAGGGGAATGAGATTCTTGGATCTCAACTGCAACGTCGACGACTTCCCGGAGTTGGGCTCGTACCAGCAACTCCTCCTCGACCAGTTAGCCGGTCATGGTCTTCCTCTTATTGGACCTGGTCGTGGGAGGCCCGTGTCCCAGGGCGGAGGAGGCCGCACCCGGTCTCTGAACATCGGAGGCCGAGCCGGCTCTCACCTGCGTCCGTTCGTCGCTCCGGGCGCAGCTGCCGTTGAGGGAGGCGTCATAGGGCGTGGGAGGACCATGTCCCAGGTCATCGGACGCGATGTAGGTCGAGCCCATGGGTCCTCATCGGTCGACAGTAGAGGAAAAGCTGCGGGGAAGCAACGTGTGTCGTCAACTACTGCATTTGATAAGTGTTGGCACGAACAAGTGTTAATTCGTTTGTATGAACAAGTGTTATTTCGGTTGTCACTATTCTGTAATTCGATTGTATGAACAAGGATTATGAACAAGTGTTTAATGACTAGGGGTAACATGGTCTTTTAGCATGTCATTTAATAACCTCTAGCGCATGATAAGTTCCTGTAAACAAACAGGTAGGAACTCGAAACTTATAAAATGAGACTTAAAAAAGTCCTAGGAGTTATGAAACAAACAGGGCCTTAGCAAATCATCCGCTTGAGTCCTTGGAACAGTCCTTTTTTAGTGCTTACCAAACAGGCCGCTTGGTGGGTCTCAAAACCTCTTTGAACAATGAACCACCTCAAGTCTCCCGTCAGGGAAAAAAAACAATAAACCACATCTAGTCTTCAGTTAAAGAAAATGCTAAAAAGGGTCTTGCATAAAAGAAAACATCAAGTGTCTTCTTTTTCTAGGAAAGTGATTTTATTCCATCAAACGGAATTTACAACCAAGTTTCTAGACATAATCTTAGTGAGAGCATCTCCAATAGCTGCCCTATTTAAGGGCAGCAACCGTTCTAAGGCACTCATGATAAAAAATGTAATATCACCGGGAGTCATAGAACTTGCGCTCGATATTCAGTTTGGTGCTAAAATTTTAAAAATACGGATTTGTGGTCATTCAACTTGCATTCATGTGCAAACACGATAAATTCGCTCATATTCAGACGTATCTGCGCTTATGTGGCATGCCAGCGTGACTATGGCTCACTGTCAGTTACTGGAATAGCTCGGCGCGTGTTTTTTTCATGAAAGCACCCCTCACTTTGTATTTAATTAAGCAGAAGCAACATGTGGTCTCACTTGTCAGAACGAGGTGGCAGGAGAAATAAGAACAAAACGTGCATACTGAGTTCGAAATCCCAACCTCGGGTCCACGGACTAGCAAAGCACTGCTCCGCAAACCAAACTGTGCTTGAATGGTTAGAGGGACAGTAGTATCCACAGCTCACCAGGGTTCAAGTCTTGGTGCTTGCATTATTTCTGGATTTATTTCAGGATTTCCGGCGATGCGCTTTCAGTGGGAGGAGATGCTCCCGTGGACGAGGAGGCGCCTACGGTGACTCCTTAAATTTTAAAATGACATGTCGGCTCAGTCTCTCGAAGGTGCTCATAGGGGTCAGTGTATGCGTGTATGTATAAGCGCTTGCGTCTGTGTTGATATTAAAAGAAAGCAAAACACTGCTCCAACAACATATTCATGTCTACAAAAAGGTACACCTAGTTTTATATTAGACGCAGATTTTTTTTCAGATTCCTCTTTTTGGGTGAGGATGGGTGGGGCAGAAAAACTGGATACAGAAAAATCTCGGTTCTTTTTGTCAAAAAGAAATTCAAATTAAAACGCATCAAAATATATAATGTTTAACCGATGACACACACGATTTTATCTTGAGCAAGATTTTCTTTGTTATTCCATATTTCGGAAGGCGCCACAATATATTTGAGGACTTTCGTGCAATTAAATAAATAGCGAGGGTGTCTTCTGCAAAAATCTGGCATGCTATGGTCACCCACCGCTTCATGCACTCTCAATCACTGACACGTGGGCCTTCGTCAGGCTGGCGTGCCAAGTGGACATGCCATATGGCTGTATACGAGCGAAGTAACCGTATTTGCACGAAAACGCAAGTTAGATGACTACAAATCCGTGTTCTCAAAGTTTTAGCACCAAAATCAACATCGAACGCAAGTTCTATGACTCCTAGTGATATTACCTTACAAAAATCCTCCAACAATTGTCCAAACGAAAACTTGGAGGAATTTTTTTTTGGCAACCCTAAAATGCAACACTAAGTTTTTTCTTTTTGAAAAGGAGGTCATCCCCCAGCCTCTGCATCCGAAAAATGCATGTGGCCATATTATTAAACAAGTTCGGCAAAACATAAAGTCTGTAATCCGGAGTACAACTCACAAAGGGAGCACAAATGAAAAAGGCTAAGCAAATAAATCAAAGCCACAACCGGCTGGATGAGACTACATTAAGGACCTATCCTATTATGTGACCGTCATTCAAACGGTTGAACATAGCCCGTGCTATCATCTCCCATCGGTTGCACTCATTAGCCAAATGCCCCCTACAGCCCATAGGAGTGAGTAACAACCACGTACGGATCCATGTCGTAGCTCTGAAAATAACCTGCAAGAAGTTTAAAATATGTAATTTGCTAAAATTCATATAATTCCTGCAGTTCCATATAGCCTAGAGAAGTGCGCATATTCCAATCAAAATACTTGACGCGGCCTCAAGTTGTACCCCATTTAACCACATCCCAAACAACGCATCTATGCTATCCGGCGGCGTGATGTTAAATGCTATATGAATAGATCGCCAAAGTAACTTCGCTAAAGGACAATCAATAAATAAATGTTGGATTGTTTCGTCATGAACACAAAAACAACATCGTGGACTTCCGACCCATCGTCGCTTTAGTAAGTTATATTTGGTAAGAATCACCTGTTTATGGACAAACTACATGAAAAAAATGCGTAAGGGAATCTTTACTTTCCAAATGTGTATCGGTCTTCGGATTGGGCCAGAATTAATAAGGTCTAAGTACATAGATTTAACTGAGAACACTCCGCTCTTTGTCAGTTTCCACTTCATGTTGTCTGCCTGGTCGGAGAGGTGAACGTCCATGAACCTCTGCACCAGGTGCAACCATGAGTCCCATCGTTCCCATACTAAAGCCCTCAAATGCAACAGCACCAAGTGCTACAAATATATAGCACTTGGGCGCCTGCCGCAAATCCCGCGTGCGGCGCGGCGCCTCCGCATGCCCGCCAGCCACCGCACGCCATGACTGGCTCCTCCGACGCCGCTGCAGACCCCACAACACTTATCGCTGCTTCTGCCCTCATCTCAACGGTTTGCGGTGCCACAACTTCCTTTCTCATCGCCGCGAAGGCTGCCGCCCCTCCACACCGTGGTGGATTTGTCGCTCCATGACTAGTAGCTGCCATCGAAAAGGATGGGATGGGATGCGCCATCAAAAAGAATGGGATGAGGAGTCAGCGTGAAGCGGTCTCCATGCAGCCCATCATGCACTATCTTTGTGATTTGCATTTGAACTTGATATGTGGATTTGAAGTTGAATTTCATATGTAGTTGCTTATGTTTGTAGTGATCTTGCATAGTTGTGGTGCAAAAAATCATATGTTAAATTTATTAGCCAAATTCATAGTTTGTTCGGCCACACATGTATAATCAAATTGTGGCCTGTTGGAGCAGTTGTGCCCTATTATAGGGTAGACGACGTTGGAGACGTCATTTGCTTGTGCCTAATCATTTTTCGTGCCAAATTTTTTGACAACACTCGCTTTTCGTGCCCTAAAATAGGGCGGGTATTGGAGATGCTCTTATAGTCCTAAACACTCTCAACTTGGCCAAATTATTTCCTCTGAAATCCATGTGTTTGTAAATGCTTAGAGAACCCCAATCTTGAGGCTTACCGATGCGGACCATTCCAACGAGAGAGAGAGAGACCACTACTCCATTGGAGGCCAAGACCTCCATCTAGGAGAAGATCCTACGGGATATCATCAAGACCCCCTTGTGGGAAGATCCGTCTAGGATATCATCAAGACCTCCTCTTGGAGATGAACCTTACCTTGTATCTTTCCCTTTGTTGTTCATGTACCTTGTGATCTTGTGTGTTTGATTGTCTAGTGGATGTGTGATTGGACTTGTTCTTGAGTGTTTCCCCTTGTGATTTCTCCCCATTCTTCCTCGTGTTCTTCGTGTTCTTCGAGGGATCCCACTCCAAACGTGAAAGATCGGCCTACACCGGGTTAGCCCCGTATCATATGGTATCATGAGCCAGGTTTATCACGTATTTGGAGTCCCTCCCACCGTTTTCTAGCCTTCTTTTGCTTGATTTCGTCCTAAATTTTGAAAATCCCCACCAAAAATAGCACCAATTTTTTTGTGATTTATTGGTCTGATGATGTTTTGCTGATTTTGATCCATGGATATGCTTAGTTTCGACTGGATCTAGCATTTCCCCAAGTTTCCACATCTTCCATCCACGAAATCTTATCAATTTTGACCCCGAAATCTCCATTTTCCGCCCAAAATCGTGCCTCGGATCTCGGATCTCGCGTTGACCCTGACCCACCGGACGACCGGCGTTTTACGGACGTCCGGACCCCCACGAAGCACCGGACGTCCGACCTTTCCTGGACGACTGGAACCCCAAACCCGAGCTGAATTTACGGATTTCCAACCCGACCGGACGTCCGGCGATCGGACATCCGTCCATTTACGGACGTCCGTAACCTGTAGATATTGACTTCGGCTGATTTTTGTTTCGGCCATAACTAATTCATCCGAACTCCGATTTTGACGTTCTTTAGCTCGTTTTGAAGCTCTTGACATCCCCCTTCCCACAAAAATACCACCAACACAATTTGACTCCATCAAATTTTCGAAAATTTGGCAAGTTTGCCTAGGCCTTCCACCATATCTTCCGCATAGGCTTACCCACCATACACTTCCGACAACCCCAACTTAACCCAATTGTTGTTTGAGCTTGTTTGAGTTGTGGCTTGTGTCTCCTAAGGTGTTTCGGCTACTTAGGGACGGCAACTTCAACTCGCATAACCCATTATTCCACTTCCGCATTGCCACGTGCAAACCATCACCGCTCTCCGCTACCACCATTTGTCATTTGTCATTTGAGATTTTGAGTTTGCGGTTTTTCCGTTTCCTAGGGTGTTTCGGCTAACTAGGAATGGGTCGACTTCGGCAATACCGCCTCTCATCATCACCAAGGACGGTAACTTCGACGACACCATTGTATATTCCTGAGGGAGTCCTGGATTAAGGGGGTGTCCGGATAGCCGAACTATCATCATCGGCCGGACTCCAAGACTATGAAGATACAAGATTGAAGACTTCGTCCCGTGTCCGGATGGGACTTTCCTTGGCGTGGAAGGCAAGCTTGGCGATACGGATATGTAGATCTCCTACCATTGTAACCGACTCTATGTAACCCTAGCTCTCTCTGGTGTCTATATAAACCGGATGACTTTAGTCCGTAGGACACAACAACCATTACAACAATCATACCATAGGCTAGCTTCTAGGGTTTAGCCTCCTTGATCTCGTGGTAGATCTACTCTTATAATACCCACATCATCAATATCAATCAAGCAGGACGTAGGGTTTTACCTCCATCAAGAGGGCCCGAACCTGGGTAAAACATCGTGTCCCTTGTCTCCTGTTACCATCTGCCTAGACGCACAGTTCGGGACCCCCTACCCGAGATCCGCCGGTTTTGACATAGACATTGGTGCTTTCATTGAGAGTTCCTCTGTGTCGTCGTCGGTAGGCTCGATGGCTCCTTCGATCATCAACAATGACGCGGTCCAGGGTGAGACTTTTCTCCCCGGACAGACCTTCGTAATCGGCGGCTTCGCACTGCGGGCCAATTCGGTTGGCCATCTGGAGCAGATCAAAAGCTACGCCCCTGGCCGTCAGGTCAGATTTGAAAGTCTTAACTTCACGGCTGACATCCGCGGAGACTTCATCTCCGACGGATTCGAGCCACAGCCAAGCGCGCCGCACTGTCATGATGGGCATGATTTAGCTCTGCTGCCGGACAGTGCCCTGGAGGCCGCAGAAGAACCCGCTCCGACCCTCGATTCGGAGCCGGATGCGCAGATCGAGGACGGGTGGTTAGACACCGCCTCGGGGGCTGCAACCTTCGCGGCGATGGAGCCGAATTCAGACTTTGTCCCTTCTGAAGCTCGTGACTCCATGGTGCCGGACTCCGAACCTCTTGCGCCTCCTCCAATCGAATCCGATTGGGCGCCGATCATGGAGTTCGCGGCCGCGGACATCTTTCAACACTCGCCTTTTGGCGACATTCTGAGTTCGCTAAAATATCTCTCGTTATCAGGAGAGTCCTGGCCGGACTGCGGTCAGGACGGTTGGGATGCGGACGACGAGGAAATTCAAGACCCCCCCGCACCCACTTAGTAGCCGCTGTCGATGATCTAACCGACATGCTAGATTTCTACTCCAAAGACATCGACGGTATGGACGACGATGCCGGAGACGACCAAGAACCAGCACCTATCGGGCACTGGAAAGCCACCTCAACTCATGACATATACATGGTGGACACACCAAAAGGAAGCGATAACGAGGAACAACAGGACACGGCGAAGGACAATTCCCCCGAAAAACAACCAAAACAGCGGCGCAAGCACCGCCCGAAGTCCCGCCTTGATAACAACAACGCCCATAATGACCCAGCCGTAGAGCAGGGCTAACCAGTGGACGACGAACATGCAACAAAGCAACCATCCGAACAAGATGAATCGGACAATCAACACATCCTCGGTAAAAACAACAGTCCAGACGATCTCACGACGGACACATCACCGGAGCATAAGAACCTTCACAAAAGGCTCGTCGCCACTGCAAGAAGTTTGAAGAAGCAGAAATGAAAGCTCAATACAGCGGAAGACGTACTCAGAATGAGGTGGAGCAAAGTACTCAAAACCGCAGACAAATACGGCAATAGTTACCAAGCAAAAAGCTACCCGAATTCGACGAGGAGGCCGTAGAGCCACCACAATCAAAAAACAAAGAGGCCGCCTGGCCGGATAGACGACCAGATGATAGGCCAAGAGCGGCAAGCGGCACCGCACACAAGCCAGCACATGACGCACATAAGGATGCTAGCCAAAAGGATGGCCCGGTCAGGTCTATTTACGGGCCAAAAAAGAGGGCCCCAGGAAGCAACACAACACGTCGAGTGCTCGCAGGTAACGGCACACCCAAAAACAGGGGCGCCGCACACCCACTATGTTTCACCGGTGAGGTACTGGATCATGAATTTCCAGCGGGATTCAAGCCCGTAAATATAGAAGCATACGACGGAACAACAGACCCTGGAGTCTGGATTGAGGATTACATCCTACACATACATATGGCTAGAGGAGACGATCTCCACGCCATAAAATATCTACCCCTCAAGCTCAAAGGGCCAGCTCGGCATTGGCTTAAAAGCCTCTCAGAAAATACCATTGGAAGTTGGGAAGAGCTCGAGGACGCGTTTAGAGCAAATTTTTAGGGGACTTATGTGCGCCCTCCGGATGCAGACGATTTAAGTCACATAACTCAACAACCCGGAGAGTCAGCGCGCAAATTCTGGAACAGGTTCCTCACTAAAAAAAACCAAATAATCGACTGTCCGGACGTCGAAGCCTTAGCAGCTTTTAAACATAATGTCCGAGACGAATGGCTCGCCAGACACCTCGGCCAGGAAAAGCCAAGAACAATGGCCGCGCTAACGAGCCTCATGACCCGCTTTTGTGCGGGAGAAGATAGCTGGCTGGCAAGATGCAGCACCGGCGACCCAAGTACATCCGAGGTCAGAGATGGAAATGGGAAATCACGACGCGGAAAAGATCAGCGCCGGAATAAAGAAAATGGCCCAAATAACACGGCGGTCAACGCCGGATTCAAAAGCTCTCGGCCGAACAACAAAACACTGCCTCCTAAGGACAACAGTGACGAGCTATCCAACCTAAACAAAATTTTGGATCGGACATGTCAAATCCACAGTACCCCCAGGAAACCTGCAAACCACACCCACCAAGATTGTTGGGTCTTCAAGCAGTCCGGCCGACTCAACACCGAACACAAGGGGCTCGACACACCAAGCGGGGACAATGACGAATCCCACAAGCAACAGACCGGAGTACAGAAGACTTTCCCACCAGAGGTCAAAACAGTGAACTCACTTCATGTGATAAATTGTGCGGAAGCGATATAAACCTGTTATACCAGGATACCATCCGCAGAATGGAGATAGACCCTACCAAAATCCGCCACAGCAACACTTCCTTCAAGGAAGTAACGCCAGGCCCATATGCCAAGTGTACAGGTTCTGTACTACCAAAAGTTGTGTTCGGTTCACCCGACAACTTCCGTCGCGAAAAGCTAACCTTCCATATCGCCCCATTCAAAAGTGGCTATCAAGCACTACTGGGACGAGAAGCTTTCGCCCGCTTTAACGCAAAACCGCATTACGCGTATCTTACACTCAAAACGCCCGGTCCACGAGGCATAATCTTATCAAAAGGAAACTCCAAGTGTCCCTTGGCCACGAAAAACGTGAGGCTGCCTTAACAGCCGCACATCAACCTTTTTGATCAAAGCCCCTAAAAAACAGGTCATTTAGACCTCGGACACAGTTAGAAGAGTCCGGCTTAGATAAACAAGGGGCTTCCTAGCCGCATACAAGGGGTTGCACGTATAAACAATGAGAACCAATAAAACTCAGTTTTATCCATCTCTCAAAATTAAACTCTGTTTTAAAATACATTTTTTGCACGATATTTTTCCAAACTAAGTTCTTCTCTTTTACAGATGAACCACGTGCTACACCCGTCCAGGATACAACACAACGGAGACACAGGCACAGACGTGCAGCAGGGACCCGTTGCAAGGATTCTTTTCAGATTAAGACCCTGCGTAAACCTTTCTTACTGTCTCTTGTTGATACTCATCCCCCGGTTCCCCACAATAACCGAGGAGGAGGCTGGCATTTTGGCATCGGCCGCGTCAGAAGTTCCCGCTTGCACCTGGACAATAGAGGCTTAGGGCATTGTTATGCCCATTATCATAAAGTCCGAATACCTCAGGGAGTGTTCGGCGTCTCGAGTTAGGCCTTATATGCATCAGCTCCGAATCATGTCTTTGGTCAAATGTTGGGTTTGCCCGGCTCCTGTGTTTTGCTGCCTTACGTTCCGCATCGTCGGCTAACGCGGCACCAGGAGAACTACTGCGATTGTGCCCCGGTTCGGCCGGGCGAGCACCTCAGTAGAGAAAGCCGAAAACTGACTGTCATGATACAGCGAGAGACTGGTCAACCACTCGATTGACTATCGGAATGTTTAGAATTCCTCCGCTTTGACGAAGGGCCGCTTACCGGCCAGGCACACACGCGCCCCGAGTTCGGAGATCGCGGTGCCCCCAGGGGCTATATCGTAGCCCCACCATCGAGCTCCTATGGCTAAGTGAAAGTGATAAAGCATTATAGTCCGGTTGCCTAGTTTGCTATCCTATCACTCCTTCAAAGGACCAAGACGTTGGATCAAGTGTGAAAATGCGCCTTTTTTGCAAACACCCCCGCACTATGCGCGTGGGGGCTGAAGCCAAAGACTGCCATCTTTCAGGTTACAAATATATGTACATAAACGGCCGCACAGGGGATATTTCAATACTTGAACGCACAAGTATAAAAAGTCGATGCATTATACATATGATCTCACAAATCATGCACGTCATTTGAACATGACATTTTTCGAGCACTGCGACTCTATTACACGAGCGCCCTGTAGGACTTCCTCAAAATAGTGCTCGGTGGGTAATCGGCTCTCGTCCGAATCCCGGGCTGCAACGTCGGTGGCATTCATCTCTGCCCAGTATGTCTTAACACGGGCAAGAGCCATCCGTGCACCCTCTATGCAGGCCGACCATTTCATCGCCTTGATATGCGGTACAGCCCCAAGGAATTGCTGCAATAAACCAAAATAGCTCTTCGGCTTGGGCCTTTCCGGCCATAGATGAGCGACCACATCCGTCATGGCTAGTCCGGACAATTTATTCAGCTCAGCCCACTCAGCTAACTGATCGGTCAATGGCAGTGGACGCTCCGGACTTTGGAATTGAGACCAAAACAGCTCTTCCATTTCATGATCCTTCTGACTTTGGAAGTGCCGAACCGCGTCCGCCGCACTCGCCGCCAAATCCAGATAAGGATTCTCCGCACTCCACAGCTGGCCCAACTGAGCATACTTTGGATCTGTGAACTTCCTACGCAACAGAAAGGGCTTTCCAGCCACAACATCTCCGGCCTGACGCAGTTCCTCCTTTATAGCCCACATTGCAGAACGGGCATCCTTGGCTTCGGCGGTGACCTTCTTCAGGCCCTCTTGCTCCGCTTGGCATTCTCTCTCAAGAACCTCATTGCGGTCGGTAGCATCTTTTAATTTCACGGCCATTACGGCCATTTCCTCCCTGCTTCGGCAGTGAGCAGCCTTCTCGGCTTTTAGCTCCTCCGCTGCCTTCAAGGCAGCCGCGTCACCCTTTTTGGCATGTTCCTTGGCCTGAGCAAGCTCCGCCCGAAGGTCTTCCACAGCAGCGGCGCCATTTGCATCAAGCATACATGTTTTAAGGAGTGGGCATCAGCTCCCTTACCAGGTGACCACGGAGAAGCAACCTACCTTGTGACTCGTCAAGTTGTTTATTGACCAGCGCGATGTCCGCATCCGCAATGTCGAGTTGCCGCTTTAGTTCGGCAACTCCATCTGTCCGGCTGGCCACCGGACTATCAGCCACCTGCATAGGAAAGGCGAGAATTAATACCTGAGATTATGATCCTCGGCACGCTGTCGCTTTCGATAACATACCGAGTCTCAGGGGCTACTATCTACATAGGGCGCACTTTTTGTGTAAAAATTGTCAAAGGGTATGTCATTTTTACACACCTCGAACCCCGCCAGCAAACTTCTGACGGCATCATGCAACCCGCCCTCGGCGGATGAAATTCTTTCAATCACCGTACTCATCAATGTAAGGTGACCTTCTGAGATAGGCGCCCTCTCGAGCAAATCCTTCAGCTCCCCCGGCCGTACACCAGTTGGTGTCGAACTCTCCGGTCCTGCCGGACTTGGGGAGACCCTCCGTGATGATACTTCAGGGTCACCCGCCCCGCCTGATGGCGCGGCAGATGGAGGCGTCTCGCTCTCCATCATCTCCGGACGAAGGTCCCCCGAAGACGAGCTCTGCTGAGAGGGACGGAGATCCGAACTACAAGATGAAAACTTCGGTTATCCGCAGAAGCAAAAATGGGGATGTCTCTTATTACAAAACTCCCATTTTCTACTTACGGCTCGCTGGAGGGCTGATTCCTTAGGGGAGATAGTGCGGCCAGGGTTCCCCCTGGTGAAGGACCCTCGGGTGGAAATTTCTTCCCCTGCTTTGAGGCCTTAGCCTCCGGATCTTCGGAAGCGGTCCTCTTCTCCCCCTGGAAGGAGGGATTCTTGATCCCCCCTTTTTTGAAAGCCTCCTTAATAGAGGCGGTAGTTTCTCTGTTTTCCCCTTCGCCCTCCTCTAGAGGTGCAACCTCCAGCATCTTGACCAGCACCGAATCTGGCGCGGTCTCCGGGAGGGGGGCCGGACACTGTATCAGCTTTGCTTGCGCTGTCCACTCCTGTTCAAAGGACGACTGGTTAGAAGGCAAGTCCAAGAATATGTAGACAAACAGTATGTCCGGACACATGGCTACTTACCCGAGCGTCCAGGTGATTGCAGCTTAGGCCGGCATCCTCGGTCAATTCTGGACACACTTCTTGTGATCTGAAGAACAATTTGTACATCTCCACGGGTGTCGTACCCATGAAGTGTTGGAGAGCTTGTGGCCCCTCTGGATTGAATTCCCACAGGCGGAGGGGGCGGCGTTTGCAGGGCAGAAGACGCCAAACCAGCATAACCTGCATCACTACGACCAGATTGATCTCCCTCTCTTGGAGGTCTCGAATCCGGCCCTGCAATAGGGGTACGTCCTTTGACGGCCCCCAGTTAAGCCCTTTGTTGACCCATGACATCAGCCGATGTGGAGGTCCTGAGCGAAAGATGGGCGGCGGCCTCTGCCTGCTGCCCCTGGGAGCGGTAATATAGAACCACTCCTGTTGCCACAAACCGAGTTCCTCCTAGAAAGAGCCTTCGGGCCATGGAGCATCGGCCCTCTTGCTTATAACCGCCCCGCCGCACTCTGCCTGACGCCCCCCGATCATCTTCGGCTCCACGTTGAAGGTTTTGAGCCACAAACCAAAGTGAGGGGTAGTGCGGAGGAAGGCTTCGCAGACGACAATGAATGATGAGATCTGGAGGATGGACTCCGGGGCCAAATCGTGGAATTCCAACTCGTAGTAAAACATGAGCCCCCTCACGAAGGGATCCATCGGGAAGCCTAAACCCCAACGGAGGTGAGATACGAACACGACGCACTCGCCAGGCTCGGGAGTAGGGATGACTTGCCCTTGGGCAGGCAGCCTATGCGAAATCTCGTAGGTTAAGTACTTGGCTTCTCTCAGCTTCAGCACGTCCTCCTCCGTCACCACCGGCCTTGCAAGTCGGAGCCGGACATTGTCGAAGTTCCGAAGCGCTCGAATCTGGAGCCCTGAGTGTTGGAGCTCGGGGCAAGGGGCAGACTCGATTGAGGATTGAAGAAAGAAAACGAGCCTTGGTCTCATTATAAAGAGGGAGAATACCAAGAGCCATCCCCGTAACCGTTTGGAACTCGCCTTCGATGGAGGAGGCGTGGCAACGGGCGCGGTGGGGTTACCCATGTCCGTATGGATGAGAATCCAGGAATAAGGGGGACACGATCTCTGCTTCGACAAGACGTGCCAAGGAAACCGCTTCGCTAATCGCGCTGAGGTGGTATAATAAAAACGATTCAGGTAAAAGCTTGGTAGTGGTGTGACGTCACGCCACCAAATGCGTCAGCGGAGTGAACTTGTGTGAATATTATTCTCTCTACGGTGGTATGTGGAATCTATTTTACAGAGCCGGACACTATCCTGGTGTTCACAATCTTCTACAAACTATTCGGAGAAGGAACCCGCCTTGCAATGCCGAAGACAATATGCGCGCCGGACTCGTCGTCATTGAAGCCTGGTTCAGGGGCTACTGAGGGAGTCCTGGATTAGGGGGTGTCCGGATAGCCGAACTATCATCATCGGCCGGACTCCAAGACTATGAAGATACAAATTGAAGACTTCATCCCGTGTCCGGATGGGACTTTCCTTGGCATGGAAGGCAAGCTTGGCGATACGGATATGTAGATCTCCTACCATTGTAACCGACTCTATGTAACCCTAGCCCTCTCCGGTGTCTATATAAACCGGATGGCTTTAGTCCGTAGGACACATCAACCATTACAACAATCATACCATAGGCTAGCTTCTAGGGTTTAGCCTCCTTGATCTCGTGGTAGATCTACTCTTGTAATACCCACATCATCAATATCAATCAAGCAGGACGTAGGGTTTTACCTCCATCAAGAGGGCCCGAACCTGGGTAAAACATCATGTCCCTTGTCTCCTGTTACCATCCGCCTAGACGCACAGTTCAGGACCCCCTACCCGAGATCCGCCGGTTTTGACACTGACAATTCCCCTTGCAATTGCATTGATAACCATTATCCCATTTTGCGTTACTTGCCTATCGAGACTAGCCATTTGAGTATTGCCGGCAAGGTTACTTGTGCACATTAGTGATCTACACCTTCCATTACATACATACCATATCATTTGGTATCATCATATCATATCTTGTGTCCAAGTTTGTTCCCGCATATATACAATTGCTATCTTGGTTTGTGCAAAGTGGCCATACAAAAAAAAGAATAAGCTTTTAAGCAAATAAAAAGATAGAGAAAAGAGCTTGTAAGCAATAGCCATAGCATCAAAATATACCATATGGTATCATATACGATCATCTTGGATCATCTTGTGAGAAACACCGGGAACCATACATACATAGCATACTTGGGATAGAAAGTTTATCCATTTTGCATCTTATAGGTTGTGCACAAGTGTCGTATCCGCCAATAGAGCAATCGTTCTAGCGTCTCTCTTGAGTTATGCAACATGAGCGTTCTGCGTGGATTCCACATTTTGTGCTCATTCCTTGGTTGCACGACCCCATTTATCTATCCGTGTGTGTGTGTTTCCGTGTGCCATTCTATTGCTATTGGTCTACTTGTTTCACTTGCGAATTTGTGAATCTCTTTCAACATTATTGACTCTTGCTAAAATTTTGCATCAAATTTTTTTGTGCCACTATCCTCACCGAGCTACTCCATAAGCTTTACTTGATAGGTGTGAGTGAACAAGTCCGGTACCAATTCCACTATTCTTTCATCTCACATTGAGTGAAACGGGATACATCCTCAACTTTGGAAAAAGGTAACTTGGTATTGTTTATCTCATTTCCTACTCACCTCTACTCGAGTCTTGTGATGGATAGGCAAGGCATTTCACCTTCGGTCTACAACAACAACGACGAGTTCGATGCCACGAAAAACAACTCTGACGCCAAGATGCAAGCTAAAATGGAGGAGATCAAAGCCCTCATCAAGGCCTATAAGCGATCTTCCTCATCTCCGAGAAGACGCTCAAGAGCAAATGCTTCCGAGCTACCATCTCCGGCAAGATCACATCAGCATCGACACCATCACCAACAAGAACGTGAAGGTCAAGAGCTCAACACAAACAACCGCTCAACGACTTCACCATCTCCCTTGGCATCTTCTCCAAGCGACTTCAAGGCATCTTCGCCTACGGACATACGGCATCTTTGCTAGTAAGAACCTCAAGGCTACGCTCAAGAGAAGCTCCCCAAGCTCAAGTCCGCGACTTCCACGAGCTACTACCACCTCGACATCGACCATGTGATTCCTTTCTATGGGACTCAAGAACCTGAGGAGTACCTCGAGTGGGAGCATTTGATGGACGACTACCTCAAGCTACATCAAGTTCGTCCCGAAGATCAAGTGAAGTGCGCCACAAGAAACTTCCATGACTACGCATCGGCATGGTGGCTTCACACACAGTACTACGACATGAGTTGGCCCAAGACGAAGAGAGCTTTGCGGAAACAGTTCGTGCCTCCAACCTACACGGAACAACTTCGACGCCAATTGGAGAACACCATCCAAGGATCCAAGTCCATCGACGCGTACTTCAAGGAGATGAAGATTGCCTTGCGACGAGCCGGTGTGGACGGCCCCATTTTGATGAAGTTCCACTTCATGATGGGATTGCACAACGACATCTCCAAGACTATCTTCCTCGAGAACTACAAGTCCATCGACGACTACTACATTGGTGCTCTCAAGGCGGAACAACAACTCATGAAGGCCAAGGCTTCTCCACCCCAAGCAAACTTCGCGGCGACCAAGCTCCATGAGAACGAGCATGAGGATAGTACCACCAAGATGTCCAAGCCCGACGAGCTCCAAGATGATGCTCCCAAGTTCGACTTCACCGCCACCCCTCTTTGTGGCATGGATGGTGCCGAGTCTACCACGACTCTTTTTCAAGATGGTGCAGCGACTAGTACGACTACGGAGACCCTCAAGGACCAAGCTTTGGAGGCGAGCGACAAGGTGGTGAGCAAGGATGATGCTTCCATCTTTGGAGGCGAGAGTGATGATGTGCCATCTTCGGCCTTCATCCACGGTGACAATGATGAGATGATCGAGCATGGGATTTTCCCTTCGGTCATGGAGGAGAGTGATGATGTGCCATCTTCGGCCTTCATCCACGGCGACGACGACGAGATGGTTGATCATGGGATTCTCCCTTCGACCACGGCGACGTATGATGACTTGAGTGACTTTTGCCACCATATTGAGAGTGAGAGTGACTCCACCATATGTGACTTTGAGTGCACCTATTTTGAGGAAGTGAGTGAACCACCACATAGAGAGAGTGTGATAGTTGATAGGTCTCGTGAGGCCATTTGCATTTCTAACAACTTGACCTCTACCTCTATTGTGTCTTCTCATTTGGTGTTAGGTCCCATTTATGATGACGCGCCGATCCTCGATGACTTCGTCCTCCCTTTGGACAAGACGATGGCCATGGTGGAATATGATGCACCCCCCACATGGTTCCATCAAGATGATGATATTGACCACCATTTGGTCATTCCACCTCACCTACACCACTTGAGTGGAATGAACAAGGTAACATAGGTGAAGGTGATGCTCTAGTCCCACTAGTGGACATTCTTGACATTGATTGCTTGCATGATGTTGATCCACCTAGTACCATGCTTCATGCTAGTATGATTTCCCCATGCGATGATTTGCCCATTTATGATGAATATAATGATTCTCATGTGGAGTCTATTAGTAGTGATGCCATGTTACATAGGATTTCTTGTGACAATTCCCTTGGTCACATCATGTTTGATAATCCGCTTGACTTGTCATATGCTATGCATGAGATCAACCATATGTCTTATTTGCAATCTCTTCATAGTGACTATGCATATGCCATTAAAATAAACTCAATTTGCACATATGGCATAGATGACAAGCCCATGGTTATTGGCATTTGTCTTTCTTGTGATGATATTGATATGCTCCCTTTGCATCATTTATCTCATATGCCATGCCATGCCCACCTAGCTTCGGATATGCATTGTTTTGGATGTTGTCCATTTTCTCCATATGATGTTTCCAATGTTGTTCATGAGGAGACCCCCATAGTTTCCTCATAGATTTTAGGAGATTTTGATACATCACATTCATTGCATGATCCCAATACTTGTGTGCACCATATGCTCCCCATGAACAAACATGCTATTGATGTGCCATATACTTGCATTCTCAATCTGTGTCCCCATCGTGTCATACATAATAACTATTCTTTCATGATGGATGACATGTTCTTATACCATGCATCAAATTTCTTTGAGCGATGCTTATCTTGTGCTAATTCACACGTGCACATACACATCATGACGGATGATGTGTACATTTACCACGCGCACAATTTCTTTGGTTTGTGTCTCTTTTGTGTAGGTACCCATGAATACTTGTCAACCTCGCAATCCCACGAGTTGAGAAAACGAGCTCTAGAGAGCAACGATGATTTGGGATCCCATGGATTGTCTTTCCCACCGCCCTCTTCGCGCAAATACTTCATGCATTTATTCTACATGGCCCTCACTTGGATATGGGTTGTAGTTCATTACATATATATGCCCATCTTGCCATGTTCACTTTGCATGATATGCCCATTCCTATGCCTTTGCCATGCATTTGTGACCCATGCTTTGCATTACACATGATGATTGATTCTAGCACTCGTATGTGTATTTGCAAGCTTGGTGGAGATATTGTTTGTTCTTGACATGTTTACTTTGTGCCCAATGCTTATGATCATGCTATGATCTTGCTTCGTGTTCGTGCTTGTGATATGTCATGTGGATTGCCTATGCCTATTATTTGCTCACATGACATGATTGCCATGATTTCCCCTAGTGTGTTGCATCTTCGCTCCACTAGTTTGCACGACTTGATTACTATGATTGCTTATGTTGCATCACCAATGACTCATACTTGCTCATTTCATGCGGTTGATGACAACCATCTACATGCTTTGCACATGATTGTTATTGCTTCTTGTCACATATCTCCATATGTTGCCTCTCTCATGCTAGATTTGCCATGTATTGAGTGCAACCATGCTATTAGTCTTGCTCATGAGTTTGCCCACATAGCATTCTCACATATGTTTGGAGATTTTGACATATTACTTGTGAAGCATGCTTGTCTTACTTCTTTGCACCATATACCTAGTGCCATGAATATTGCCATTGTTGCATCATATTATTCATGCACTTGTGCTTCTAATGGTTATGTGCACAAGATGAGAACCATCATGATGGATGATGTGTTTGTCTACCATGCACATAATTTCTTTGTTTTGTTTTGTGCATGTGTAGGATACTTGGACTTTGTGTCAACTTCCACTTCACGTGAGTTGACCATTCGAGCTCTTGAGAGCAAGCCTCATACATTATACCACGACTCGCTTCTACACCGTATTTGCTTCCACTTCGGCATTGTGAAGAATGCACAAGGACACGCCTTCAAGGTGACATCCTTCTTGAGCTTGGATATTGTGGATCATACTTCATGTGTTGCTTGCACCATTTGCACGCATGTTCGAGATATTGCTTTCACCCATGATTGCCACATTTCCATGCTTCATGATATATATACCTTGCGTGTTGCATCCAATTCTTGGTCTACTTGCTACTATCATATGATTGGTTGCACCAATATCATTTCTTCACATATGCCATGTCCCTTTGCTTGTCACATGCTAGACTTGATTGCCTCACACATGATGAACACTTGCTATTTCTATTGTGTTGAGTGCCACACTATATTCACTACACCCTATGCACATTATGCTTGGATTGTCTTGCACTTGACCCATGTGTTTAGACACTTCATTTTATTTGGTGTTGTGAATACTTCCTATGCCTACCATAGACCTTTCATTGAGCAATTTGTGAATACTTGCTATGACCTTGAGGTAGATGCTTATGCTCTTGTCACACATATTTGCATCTCTATCTCACATTTACATGCTTGTCCCCATGATATCTTTGCTTGTGCTCAATTTATGTGCTTACATGCCATGTCACAACCCTTTGTCAAACCATATGCTATGCTTGATGACAAAACTTGTTTGGTGAATCACCTCTTGAATGCTTGGTTTTGTACTAATGCTAACCACATTTGTTTTTCCAAGTATTTGTTGTATTTGCTCATTTTGAAGGAATCACAAGACGGTGCGACATTGGAGAGTGCCCATTTCGAGTTACTAAACGATGAGTGCTTGGTGATCGACCACTTCGACACGGCACCGCCATCTCTTTCCCATGGTGATTTGGTTTTTGATCCGAGGTCGGATCTTTTCCAAGGGGGAGGGGATGATACGGAGCATCCTACGGTCATCACCATATCAAGAGTCCGTTTGGCAAGTGACACGTGCGACCTCTACTTCTCATACATAAAGGTGAATCTTCTCCTTTACACGTGCTCACTTGACCCCTTCGAGGATGGTGTACTACTTGACACTTCTCCCGTGTGTTGGGGAACGTAATAATTTCAAAAAAAATCCTACGCACACGCAAGATCATGGTGATGCATAGCAACGAGAGGGGAGAGTGTTGTCCATGTACCCTCGTAGGCCGAAAGCGGAAGCGTTAGAACAACGCGGTTGATGTAGTCGTACGTCTTCACGGCCCGACCGATCAAGCACCGAAACTACGGCACCTCCGAGTTCTAGCACACGTTCAGCTCGATGACGATCCCCGGACTCCGACCCAGCAGGGTGTCGGGGATGAGTTCCGTCAGCACGACGGCGTGGTGACGATGATGATGTTGTACCGACACAGGGCTTCGCCTAAGCACCGCAACGATATGACCGAGGTGGAATATGGTGGAGGGGGGCACCGCACACGGCTAAGGAACGATCACGATGATCAACTTGTGTTCCTAGAGGTGCCCCCCTGCCCCCGTATATAAAGGAGCCAAGGGGGGGGGGCTAGCCAAGGAGGGCGCGCCAAGGAGGAGTCCTACTCCCACCGGGAGTAGGATTCCCCCCCCCCTTCCAAGTAGTAGGAGTAGGAGTCTAGGAAAGGGGAAGAGAAGAGAAGGAAGGAGGGGGCGCAGCCCCTCCCCCTAGTCCAATTCGGACTAGTCCTTGGGGGCGCCAGCCTCTCCTCTCTCTTTCCCCTAAAGCCCAATAAGGCCCATATACTCCCCGGCGAATTCCCGTAACTCTCTGGTACTCCAAAAAATACCCGAATCACTCGGAACCTTTTCGAACTCCGAATATAGTCGTCCAATATATCGATCTTTACATCTCGACCATTTCGAGACTCCTCGTCATGCCCCCGATCTCATCCGGGACTCCGAACTCCTTCGGTACATCAAAAACTCATAAACTCATAATATAACTGTCATCGAAACCTTAAGCGTGCGGACCCTACGGGTTCGAGAACAATGTAGACATGACCGAGACACATCTTCGGTCAATAACCAATAGCGGAACCTGGATGCTCATATTGGCTCCCACATATTCTATGAAGATCTTTATCGGTCAAACTGCATAACAACATACGTTGTTCCCTTTGTCATCGGTATGTTACTTGCCCGAGATTCGATCGTCGGTATCTCAATACCTAGTTCAATCTCTTTACCGGCAAGTCTCTTTACTCATTACATAATACATCATTTCGCAACTAACTCATTAGTCACATTGCTTGCAAGGCTTATAGTGATGTGTATGTCACGCCCAATATGCGACCCTATCCAAAAGGAACTCGAAGGTCCCACCAAGGATAGACCCGCATATTGAAACGCTTTTGCAAGGTGGATATCATTACATCAACATTACATAATAAATGGGGATACATACAAGAGGCATACAATGCCACACGAATACAACATCACAATACATAAGAGCATCATCCGACTACGGATGAAACACAAATAGTAACTCAAACGACATCCATCATGCTAGCCCAGGCTGTCGACCTGGAACCTATCCCCTGATCGAAGAAGAAGCAGAAGAAGAACTCCAAGACAAGCAAACATCGCTCTCGTGTCAAGATCATCGCAAAACCTATACCTGCAACTGTTGTTGTAGTAATCTGTGAGCCACAAGGACTCAGCAACCCATTACCATGGGTATCAAGACTAGCAAAGCTTAATAGGAAAGGAAGGGGGTAAAGTGGTGAGGTTGCAGCAGCGACTAAGCATGATATGGTGGCTAACATACGCAAATAAGAGCAAGAAGAGAGCAAGCGGAACGGTCGTCAACTAGCAATGATCAAGAGGTGATCCTGAACTCCTACTTACGTCAAACATAACCCAGAAACCGTGTTCACTTCCTGGACTCCACCGAGAATAGACCATCATGGCTACACACGCGGTTGATGCGTTTTAATTCGGATCTGGTGTCAAGTTATCTACAACCGGACATTAACAAATTCCCATCTGCCAATAACCACAGGCACGGCTTTCGAAAGATTATACCCTGCAGGGGTGTCCCAACTTAGCCCATGATAAGCTCTCGCGATCAACGAAGGATAAACCTTCTCCCAGGAAGACCCGATCAGACTCGGAATCCCGGTTTACAAGACATTTCGAATGGTAAAACAAGACCAGCAAAGCCGCCCGATGCGCCGACAATCCCGATAGGAGCTGCACATATCTCGTTCTCAGGGCAACACCGGATAAGTCAAGCTACGAGTAAAATCAACCCTCGAGTTGCCCCGAGGTGGCCCCGCAGGCTGCTCGGTTCGGACCAACACTTAGACAAGCACTGGCCCAGGGGGGCTAAAATAAAGATGACCCTCGAGAGAGCGACTCCCAAGGGAAAAGTAGGTGGTGGTGAGGCAAATGGTAAAACCAAGGTCGGGCCTTGCTGGAGGAGTTTTATTCAAAGCGAACTGTCAAGGGGGTCTCATAAATCACCCAACCGCGTAAGGAACGCAAAATCCGGGAACATAACACCGGTATGACGGAAACTAGGGCGGCAAGAGTGGAACAAAACACCAGGCAAAAGGCCGAGTCTTCCACCCTTTACCAAGTATATAGATGCATTAATTAAATAAGATATATTGTGATATCCCAACCAAAATCCTGTCCACCATGGAGCAATCTTCAACTTCACCTGCAATTAACAACGCTATAAGAGGGCTGAGCAAAGCGGTAACATAGCCAATCAATGGTTTGCTGGAGGGGTGTCAAAGGTTATAGGTTCATGACAATTTGGGAGGCTTGAAGAGCAAATGATAGGTAACGCAGCATAGCGATAGAACGAAGCAACTAGCATAGCAATGATAGTAGTGAGATCCAGGATAGCGGTCATCTTGCCTGAAATCCCGCAAGGAAGAAGAACGAGTCCATGAGGAAGACGAACGGATGAAGCCGAACCAAGCGTAGACGAACGAATCCTCACGATCGCAACGAAACGTGAACTATCGAAAAGAAGCACACAACATGGTAAACACACCACACATGAACATGACATGATGCACAAACAAGTATGATGCAAGACAAGACTACATGAAGCTACTCATGGCAAGAGATGATGCAAACAAGAGCAACACATCAAAGCAAGTTTAAATGAGGCCGGGAACAACATATAACAATTCCGGTAAGTCCTCGTATGCAAATTTCGAAATTGGTCCAGATCTGAATAAACTTTATTTTCAAGTTGTTAAACAGCAAGTTAAGATGCACCAAGATGATCTACACGAGATCCTAGTCAAGTTAAATATAAAGTTCATTAGATTTGGAGCTACGGCCTAGAAGATATGAGCAAAACAAGTTAAACATGGCATTGATGCTAAATGCACCCAAACATCAAGCAAACACCTCAAAACAAGGATGCAACATGATAATATGAAGCTACATGCAAAATCAAGCAAGTTTCATATAGAGCACACTCAAAACGGAGCAACGGTTCAACACATACGCACTATACAAGTTATAGCAACAATATGTCCAAAACAGCAACTAGGCATATTACAAGCATCAAAACAACATGCTACAGCACCTCAACATAAGAACCAAAGACATGGTCGTGATGTACAGGTAAAGCATGACAAAACATGAACACTGAGCTATCTCCAGAAATCACTAGAACATGCTCAAACCCACATGGCAAGATTGCAAATAATAACAGTTTCAGACATATCAGGAAATAACATCAGGTTGCAATGTTTAGAGCTATCAAACAACACGTTACAGGAACTTATCATGGCAAACAAAGGCATGGCATGAATCTACTAAATACATAGAACAAAAATCCTTTACTGACCAAGAGCCAAAAAGGATCAGAAGATATGAAGGCACCCATGTAAACATGGCAAGTAAAATGACAGATTCATACATGGCAGGAACAACAATAAGTAGGCATGTTGGTGACCTTGAACCACTCATCACAGAGAAATACATGGCATGGCAAGGCAACCAGCAGCAAGAAGACATGTTTATGAAGCTAAGCATGGCAAGATCAAGTTCATAGGGTGCATGGATCACTAACAATAATCATGGCAACATTGAACTTCATGTTAACAGGCTGAAAGCAACATCATTTAGCAAATTTTGAGCAAGATATGAACAATCTACAGCAAGCTATAAATGTAACCAGAGGCATGGATGGATAGCTCATAACCATATGTTCAAAACATCCTTACTGAAGTATCTCAAAATAAGCATGGATCTCTCTGTAGCATCAAGTTTACATGGCATAAAAATAACAGCAGAACAGGGACTGAAATCAGCAACATCACGATGCCTAGTTTACATGCTTGTGCTATTCACCACATTAATCACAAAAATACATGTCATACACCCCTGGAAAGATGGCATGGCATAGATCAAAACACATGTAGACATCAACCTCATAGGATGCACACATCAATCATGGCAAAAATGACAAATGAGCATGTTATAACAGTTTCAGCAGATTAACATCAGATAGCAGTCTTCCAACAGCATTTCGGGCATCAAGATGAGCTCAAATGAAAATCATGCAATGGAACGAAATGAAGTACTCGTCGAGGTGAACAATTTTACATATTACACGCACGAAACGGAGCAATATGCGTGGAGTTATGATGCAATGAACATGGTATGATAATGTCAAAATATTCGGGACTTTAGTGGAAATTCAACCTCCGGAAGTGGACGCGGTCGTGCGGGACGGAGATATCCGAGTCGGCCACGGGCGTTTGGAAGGCGGGGCTGGTGGATCTCGTCCAGATCCGGTGGATCCGGCGACGGCGGCTCCGGCGAGGCCTCCGGCGAGGGCGTCGGCCAGAGTAGGAGAGGCGCGGGGAAGGCGAGGCGCGAGATGGTGGCGAAGGCGGCGGGGCCGGAGCGCAGGACCACCGCGGGGCGACGGCGCAGCACGACCGCGGCGGCGCGCGGCCGGGGCGGCGGAGGCGGCTCGGCGCCGGCCGGCAGCGCAATTCGGGAGCCGACGGGGTCGGGCGGTGGAGGCGAGGCCCCGGCGGCGAGGCGCGGGGTCGCGGGCGCGGCCCTGGGCTGGATCCGCGGTAACGACAGCGGAGGAACGCGCCGGAGGTGGACGGGGGTCACCGGCGAGGCTGCCGGAGATGGCGAGCGGCGGCGGGCGGCGGCGCGGGACCCGCGGGCCGGATCTGGGCCCCGCGGGCCCTGGCGGCGGATACGGCGGCGGGAGCGACGTGGCGAGGTGGGATTGGCAGCGGCTGACGGGACGGACGTGTCCAGCGCGGGCGGACGTGTCCGGCTGCGAGAGGAAGGGGAAAGGCTAGGGTTCGACCGCGAAATCGGGGAAGGGGGGCTAATTTATAGGTAGAAGGAGCTAGGAGTGTCCAAATGAGGCACGGTTTTCGCCCACACGATCATGATCGAACAACCGAGAGCATGGAGGGGGGTTTGCTGGGTTTTGGGCCACTTTGGAAGGGGTGTTGGGCTGCAACACAAAGAGGCCTTCGGGCTACGCGATTAACCGTTGGAGTATCAAACGACCTTCAAATGGCACGAAACTTGACAGGCGGTCTATCGGTGCTATACCAAGGCCGCTTGACAAACCTCGGGCCATTCCGAGAAAGTTTAACACCCGCTCACAACGAGAGACAAAAGGGGGACACCGGAGGACATAGAAGTGCCGGATTGCAAAACGGACAACGGGGAAAATGCTCGGATGCATGAGACGAACACGTATGCAAAATGAAATGCACATGATGACATGATAAAATGCAACATGCAAGCAAATGACATGGCAACGACAACGAATAACTAGCAGACACTTGGCGCATCGGATCCGGGGCGTTACAGTGTATTACCGAGAGGGCCTAGAGATACCTCTCCGACAATCAGAGTGACAAATCCTAATCTCGAAATACGCCAACCCAGCAAGTACCTTTGGAGACACCTATAGAGCACCTTTATAATCACCCATTTACATTGTGACGTTTGGTAGCACACAAAGTGTTCCTCCGGTAAACGGGAGTTGCATAATCTCATAGTTATAGGAACTTGTATAAGTCATGAAGAAAGCAATAGCAACATACTAAATGATCAAGTGCTAAGCTAACGGAATGGGTCAAGTCAATCACATCATTCTCCTAATGATGTGATCCCATTGATCAAATGACAACTCATGTCTATGGTTAGGAAACTTAACCATCTTTGATTAACGAGCTAGTCAAGTAGAGGCATACTAGTGACACTATGTTTGTCTATGTATTCACACATGTATTATGTTTCCGGTTAATACAATTCTAGCATGAATAATAAACATTTATCATGAAATAAGGAAATAAATAATAACTTTATTATTGCCTCTAGGGCATATTTCCTTCAGTCTCCCACTTGCACTAGAGTCAATAATCTAGTTCACATCACCATGTGATTTAACACCAATATTCACATCTGTATGTGATTAATACCCATAGTTCACATTGTCATGTGATCAACACCCAAAGGGTTTACTAGAGTCAATAATCTAGTTCACATCGCTATGTGATTAACAGCCAAAGAGTACTAAGGTATGATCATGTTTTGCTTGTGAGAGAAGTTTAGTCAACGGGTCTGTCATATTAAGAGCCGTATGTATTTTGCAAATATTCTATGTCCACAATGCTCTGCACGGAGCTACTCTAGCTAATTGCTCCCACTTTCAATATGTATCCAGATTAGAGTCATCTGGATTGGTGTAAAAGCTTGCATCGTTGTAACTTTTTACGACGGGCTCTTTTATCACCTCCATAATCAAGAAACATCTCCTTAGTCCTCACTAAGGATATTCTTGACCGCTGTCCAGTGATCTACTCTTAGATCAAAATTGTATTCCTTTGCCAAACTCAGAGCAAGGTATACAATAGGTCTGGTGCACAACATAGCATACTTTATAGAACCTATGACTGAGGCACAAGGAATGACTTTTCATTCTCTTTCTATTTTCCGCCAAGGTCGGGTTTTGAGTCTTACTCAATTTCACACCTTTGCATCACAGGCAAGAACACTTTCTTTGACTGTTCCATTTTGAACTACTTCAAAATCTTGTCAAGGTATGTACTCATTGAAAAATCTTATCAAGCATCTTGATCTATCTTTATAGATCTTGATGCTTAATGTGTAAGCAGCTTTACTGAGGTCTTTCTTTGAAAAGAACTCCTTTCAAATACTCCTTTATGCTTTCCAGAAAAATTCTACATCATTTCTGATCAACAATATGTTACTCACATATATTTATCAGAAAGGCGGTAGTGCTCCCACTCACTTTATTGTAAATACAGGCTTCACCGCAAGTCTGTATAAAACTATATGCTTTGATCAACTTATCAAAGCATATATTCCAACTCTGAGATGCTTGCACCAGTCCATAGATGGATCGCTGGAGCTTGCACATTTTGTTAGCATCTTTAGGATTGACAAAACCTTCTGGTTGCATCATATGCAACTCTTCTTTAATAAATCCATTAAGGAATGCAGTTTTGACATCCATTTGCAAGATTTCATAAAATGTGGCAATTCCTAACATGATTCGGACAGACTTAAGCACCGATACGAGTGAGAAAATCTCATCATACTCAACACCTTGAACTTGTCAAAAAAAATTGCGACAAGTCGAGCTTCGTAGATAGTAATACTACTATCAGTGTCCGTCCTCCTCTTGAAGATCCATTTATTCTTAATGACACACCGATCATCGGGCAAGTCAATCAAAGTCCATACTTTGTTCTCATACATGGATCCCATCTCAGATTTCATGGCCTCAAACCATTTCGCGGAATCTGGGCTCATCATCGCTTCCTCATAGTTCGTAGGTTTATCATGGTCTAGTAACAAGACTTCCAGAATAGGATTACCGTACCACACTAGCGCGAACCGTACTCTGGAATACCTACGAGGTTCTGTAGTAACTTGATTTGAAGTTTCATGATCATCATCATTAGCTTCCTCGCTAATCGATGTAGCAATCACTGGAACTGATTTCTGTGATGAACAACTTTCCAATTTGGGAGAAGGTACAATTACCTCATCAAGTTCTACTTTCCTCCCACTCACTTCTTTTGAGAGAAACTCCTTCTCTAGAAAGGATCCATTCTTAGCAACAAATGTTTTTGCCTTCGGATCTGTGATAGAAGGTGTACCCAACAGTTTCCTTTGGGTATTCTATGAAGACGCACTTCTCCGATTTGAGTTCGAGCTTATCAGGTTGAAAACCTTTTTCATATAAGCATCGCAACCCCAAACTTTAAGAAATGACGGCTTAGGTTTACTGCTAAACCATAGTTCATATGATGTCGTCTCAACGGATTTAGATGGTGCCCTATTAAACGTGAATGCAGCTGTCTCTAATGCATACCCCCAAAACGATAGTGGTAAACCGATAAGAGACATCATAGATTGCACCATATCTAGTAAAGTACGATTACAACGTTCAGACACACCATTACATTGTGGTGTTCTAGGTGGCATGAGTTACGAAACTATTTCACATTGTTTCAAATGAAGACCAAACTCGTAACTCAAATATTCGTCTCCATGATCAGATCGTAGAAACTTTATTTTTCTTGTTACGATGATTTTCCACTTCACTCTGAAATTCTTTGAACTTTTCAAATGTTTCAGACTTATGTTTCATCAAGTAGATATACCCATATCTGCTCAAATCATCTGTGAAGGTCAGAAAATAATGAAACGCGCCGCGAGCCTTAACACTCATCAGATCGCATACATTGGTATGTATTATTTCCAATAAGTCAGTAGCTCATTCCATTGTTCTGGAGAATGGAGTTTTAGTCATCTTGCCCAAAAGGCATGGTTTGCAAGCATCAAAATGATTCATAACCAAGTGATTCCGAAAATCCATCTTTATGGAGTTTCTTCATGCGCTTTACACCGATATGACTCAAAATGGCAGTGCCACAAATAAGTTGCACTATCATTATTAACTTTGCATCTTTTGGCATCAATATTATGAATATGTGTATCACTACGATCGAGATCCAACAAACTATTTTCATTGGGTGTATGACCATTTGAAGGTTTTATTCATGTAAACAGAATAACAATTATTCTCTGACTTTAAATGAATAACTGTATTGCAATAAACATGATCAAATTATATTCATGCTCAACACAAACGCCAAATAACATTTATTTAGGTTCAACACTAATCTCAAAAGTGTAGGGATAGTGTGATGATGATCATATCAACCTTGGAACTACTTCCAACACACATCGTCACTTCACCCTCAACTACTCTCTGTTTATTCTGTAACTCCTGTTTTGAGTTACTAATCTTAGCAACCGAACAAGTATCAAATACTCAGGGGATACTATAAACACTAGTAAGGTACACATCAATAACCTGTATATCAAATATACCCTTGTTCACTCTGCCATCCTTCTTATCCACCAAATATTCAGGGTATTTCCATTTCTAGTGACCATTTCCTTTGCAGTGTAAGCACTCAGTTTCAGGCTTTGGTTCAGCTTTGGGCTTCTTCATGGGAGTGACAACTTGCTTGTCATTCTACTTGAAGTTCCCCTTTCTTTCCCTTTGCCCTTTTCTTGAAACTAGTGATCTTGTCAACCATCAACACTTGATGCTCTTTCTTGATTTCTACCTTCGTCGATTTCAACATCACGAAGAGTTCGCGAATCGTTTTCGTCATCCCTTTCATACTATAGTTCATCACAAAGTTCTACTAACTTGGTGATGGTGACTAGAGAACTCTATCAATCATTATCTTATCTAGAAGATTAACTCCCACTTGATTCAAGCGATTGTAGTACCCAGACAATCTGAGCACATGCTCACTAGTTGAGCGATTCTCCTCCATCTTTTAGCCATAGAACTTGTTGGAGACTTCATATCTCTCAACTCGGGTATTTGCTTGAAATATTTAACTTCAATTCCTGGAACATCTCATATGGTCCATGACGTTCAAAACATCTTTGAAGTCCCGATTCTAAGCCGTTAAGCATGGTACACTAAACTATCAAGTAGTCATCATATTGAGCTAGCCAAACGTTCATAATGTCTGCATCTGCTCCTGCAATAGGTCTGTCACCTAGCGGTGCATCAAGGACATAATTCTTCTGTGCAGCAATGAGGATAAACCTCTGATCACGGATCCAATCCGCATCATTGCTACTAACATTTTTCAACACAATTTTCTCTAGGAACATATCAAAATAAACATATGAAAGCAACAACGCGAGCTATTGATCTACAATATAATTTGCAAAATAGTACCAGGACTAAGTTCATGATAAATTTAAGTTCAATGAATCATATTACTTAAGAACTCCCACTTAGACAGACATCTCTCTAGTCATCTAAGTGATCACGTGATCCAAATCAACTAAACCATGTCCGATCATCACGTGAGATGGAGTAGTTTTCAATGGTGAACATCACTATGTTGATCATATCTACTATATGATTCACGCTCGACCTTTCGGTCTCCGTGTTTTGAGGCCATATCTGTATATGCTAGGCTCGTCAAGTTTAACCTGAGTATTCCGCATGTGCAACTATTTTGCACCCGTTGTATTTGAACGTAGAGCCTATCACACCCGATCATCACGTGGTGTCTCAGCACGAAGAACTTTCGCAACGGTGCATACTCAGGGAGAACACTTCTTGATAATTAGTGAGAGATCATCTTAAAATGCTACCGTCAATCAAAGCAAGATAAGATGCATAAAGGATAAACATCACATGCAATCAATATAAGTGATATGATATCGCCATCATCATCTTGTGCTTGTGATCTCCATCTCCGAAGCACCATCGTGATCACCATCGTCACCGGTGCGACACCTTAATCTCCATCGTAGCATCGTTGTCGTTTATGCCATCTATTGCTTCTACGACTATCGCTATCGCTTAGTGATAAAGTAAAGCAATTATAGGGCGTTTGCATTTCATACAATAAAGCGACAACCATATGGCTCCTGCCAGTTGCCGATAACTCGGTTACAAAACATAATCATCTCATACAATAAAATATAGCATCACGTCTTGACCATATCACATCACAACATGCCCTGCAAAAACAAGTTAGACGTCCTCTACTTTGTTGTTGCAAATTTTACGTGGCCGCTACGGGCTGAGCAAGAACCGTTCTTACCCTCGCATCAAAACCACAACGATAGTTTGTCAAGTTGGTGCTGTTTTAACCTTCGCAAGGACCGGGTGTAGCCACAATCGGTTCAACTAAAGTGAGAGAGGCAGACACCCGCCGGTCACCTTTAAGCAACGAGTGCTCGTAGCGGTGAAACCAGTCTTGCGTAAGCGTACGCGTAATGTCAGTCCGGGCCGCTTCATCTCACAATGCCGCTGAACCAAAGTATGACATGCCGGTAAGCAGTATGACTTATATCGCCCACAACTCACTTGTGTTCTACTCGTGCATATAACATCTACGCATAAAACCAGGCTCGGATGCCACTGTTGGGGAACATAGTAATTTCAAAAAAATTCCTACGCACACGCAAGATCATGGTGATGCATAGCACCGAGAGGGAAGAGTGTTGTCCACGTACCCTCGTAGGCCGAAAGCGGAAGCGTTAGAACAACGCGGTTGATGTAGTCGTACATCTTCACGGCCCGACCGATCAAGCACCGAAACTACGGCACCTCCGAGTTCTAGCACACGTTCAGCTCGATGACGATACCCGGACTCCGATCCAGCAGGGTGTCGGGGATGAGTTCCGTCAGCACGACGGCGTGGTGACGATGATGATGTTCTACCGACGCAGGGCTTCGCCTAAGCACCGCAACGATATGACCGAGGTGGAATATGGTGGAGGGGGGGCACCGCACACGGCTAAGGAACGATCACGATGATCAACTTGTGTTGCAAGAGGTGCCCCCTGCCCCCGTATATAAAGGAGCCAAGGGGGAGGGGGCGGCCGGCCAAGGAGGGCGTGCCAAGGAGGAGTCCTACTCCCACCGGGAGTAGGATTCCCCCCTTCCAAGTAGTAGGAGTAGGAGTCTAGGAAAGGGGAAGAAAAGAGAAGGAAGGAGGGGGCGCAGCCCCTCCCCCTAGTCCAATTCGGACTAGGCCTTGGGGGGGCGCCCAACCTCTCCTCTCTCTTTCCCCTAAAGCCCAATAAGGCCCATATACTCCCTGGCGAATTCCCGTAACTCTCCGGTACTCGGAAAAATACCCGAATCACTCGGAACCTTTCCGAACTCCGAATATAGTCGTCCAATATATCGATCTTTACATCTTGACCATTTAGAGACTCCTCGTCATGTCCCTGATCTCATCCGGGACTCCGAACTCCTTCGGTACATCAAAAACTCATAAACTCATAATATAACTGTCATTGAAACCTTAAGCGTGCGGACCCTACGGGTTTGAGAACAATGTAGATATGACCGAGACACGTCTCCGGACAATAACCAATAGTGGAACCTGGATGCTCATATTGGCTCCCACATATTCTACGAAGATCTTTATCGGTCAAACCGCATAACAACATACGTTGTTCCCTTTGTCATCGGTATGTTACTTGCCCGAGATTCGATCGTCGATATCTCAATACCTAGTTCAATCTCTTTACCGGCAAGTCTCTTTACTTGTTACATAATACATCATTTCGCAACTAAATCGTTAGTCACATTGCTTGCAAGGCTTATAGTGATGTGTGTTACCGAGAGGGCCCAGAGATACCTCTCCGACAATCAGAGTGACAAATCCTAATCTCGAAATACGCCAACCCAACAAGTACCTTTGGAGACACCTGTAGAGCACCTTTATAATCACCCAGTTATGTTGTGACATTTGGTAGCACACAAAGTGTTCCTCCGGTAAACAGGAGTTGCATAATCTCATAGTTATAGGAACTTGTATAAGTCATGAAGAAAGCAATAGCAACATACTAAATGATCAAGTGCTAAGCTAACGGAATGGGTCAAGTCAATCACATCATTCTCCTAACGATGTGATCCCATTAATCAAATGACAACTCATGTCTATGGTTAGGAAACTTAACCATCTTTGATTAACGAGCTAGTCAAGTAGAGGCATACTAGTGACACTATGTTTGTATATGTATTCACACATGTATTATGTTTCCGGTTAATACAATTCTAGCATGAATAATAAACATTTATCATGAAATAAGGAAATAAATAATGACTTTATTATTGCCTCTAGGGCATATTTCCTTCATCGTGTGCATGCATAGGTATTGTCGGAGCTTCACGGATGTCAAGGAGGAGTGCAAGTGCCAAGGAACACCTACACCATCCGCGAGGGAAGCATGGAAGCGAAGACGGAAGAAGAAAGAGCTGCGGAGTCTACAACGACAGGATGACCGGAAGCCACCGGACGTCCGACCCCCCTACAGCGCCCGGACGACCGGACTACGCCAGACGCCCGACACCTGGAACTCCAGATAGCCCAAGAGACTTGCCGACGAGATCTACAGCGACTGGACGACCGACCGAGATCGGACGTCCGACACCTCCCAGGCCACGGACGACCGAGAGCCTCCGGACGACCGGTGCCACGGCGACAGAACGATATTTATGGAAGTCCAAAGACTTCCGGACGTCCGGACCGTCCCGAGCTTCCGGACGTCCGACCCCCACCGGACGTCCGATGCCTGTGTGCGCAGCCGCGGGCCTTTGTCCTTGTATCCCTCTCCCACTTACCCCTTTGTGGCTTAGACTATAAATAGACGACCTCCACCTCCTTTCTAGGGTTAGCAAAGTGATAGCTCATTTGTATGTGAGCTTTGCTCCTACCTATCTCTACTCTTGAGAGAGAGAGAGAGACCGCTACTCCATTGGAGGCCAAGACCTCCATCTAGGAGAAGTTCCTACGGGATATCATCAAGACCCCCTCGTGGGAAGATCCGTCTAGGATATCATCAATACCTCCTCTTGGAGATGAACCTTACCTTGTATATTTCCCTTTGTTGTGCATGTACCTTGTGATCTTGTGTGTTTGATTGTCTAGTGGATGTGTGATTGGACTTGTTCTTGAGTGTTTCCCCTTGTGATTTCTCCCCATTATTCCTCGTGTTCTTCGTGTTCTTCGAGGGATCCCACTCCAAACGTGAAAGATCGGCCTACACCGGGTTAGCCCCGTATCAGTAACCCCCAACATCAAAACCACCATCACTACTAATCCCTCCTTGACGGATTGCATTGATGAACATGAGGGGTCTAGTGAGGAAGTAAATGAATTTGAGTCTTTTATGAGTAAGTCAAGGGCAAATACAAGAAGCACTTTGTTACTCTCTTGGAACAACTTGGTGAAGCCAATGACATGATTGAGGCTCACGAAGAAACCATCTCTAAGATGGAAGGTCATAGCCGCGACTATGCCGATGAGATATCGATCTCTCTAATGCTCTTGAGGAAGAGCGTGGGCATCGTTTGGCTCTTGAGGAGTCACACAATGATGACCATGCTAAGTTAAAGAAGGATCTTGATCATGCTCTCGTTGTGTCTCGTGTGCTATCTTTCGAGAAGGCTAAACTTGGTGTTGACCATGCTAGACTCAAGGAGGAGTTTGATTCACTTGACAAGGCCCACAAGGTCTTGAAGGGTGCTCATTCTAGCCTCAAGGAGTCTCATGCTCAACTCCAAGTTAAGCTAACCAAGGAAAAGTAAACCTTTCCTCACATAGTCTTAATTGATAACGCAAATGCTACTAACCCGTGTTGTGAGCATGTGCATCTTGTGGAGGAAAATGCCAAGTTGAAAGAGCAACTCGAGAAAGGCCTTGTGTCATGTATACAAGGTGAGAAGAACCTCAACGACCTTTTGAGCAATCAAAAGGAAGTTGTGGCAAAGGAGGGAGTTGGGTTCACACCCAAGTCCAAGGATAAGAAGAAGAACGAGAAGAAGAATGACAAGACCAAACGACCTCCCCCTCTTAAGCAAACTTTTGTGAAGGAGGGAGAGGGTGCTCCCAAGGAGAAGAAGAACAATATGAAGAGTGGTGATGTCAAAAAGGGCAAAGCCACCTCCTCCTCCAAAGCCGGCGACTTTAACCCTTCTTATGTGTTGTGTTGTGCTAGTGATGGGCATGTTTATGCTAAATTTGTTGGTTCTTCTTATGAGTATATTGAATGGTCTATTTGGGTTCCTAAGACCCTAGTTACTAACATCAAAGGACCCATTTCTAAATGGGTACCTAAAACCAAGCATTGATCTCTTGTAGGTGTTTGCTTCCGGTGGGGGATCATGGTTGCTCGATAGTGGAGCAACAAATCATATGACCGGAAGCAAGGACTTGGTGGTGGACGTGCAAAAGATCCCATCTATGCCCACCAATGTCGAGTGGGGTGATGCCTCATCTTCCAAGGTATTGGGTCTTGGCAAGGTTGTCATTTCTCATGATATAACGATCGAGAGAAAGTCATGCTTGTTGAGTCCCTTGCGTACAATTTACTTTCTGTTCGTCAACTTGCACTGATGGGCTTTGCCACTTTCTTTGACATTGATATCGTGGCCCTATTGTGGAGCAAGACTCTTAAAGTAGCCTTTGTTGGGCATGTCAAGAATGGTCTCTACGTGATTAACTTTTCGGAGCGACCCACTAAGACCGCGACATGCCTAATGGCTAAAGTTGATGTGGGATGGCTTTGGCATCGCCGTTTAGCCCACGTCAATATGAGATCTTTGCAAAGTCTTCTCAAGGGGGACCATGTCCGTGGACTAACAAATGTTAGTTTTGCCAAAGATCGTGCTTGCAGTGCTTGTATCGAAGGGAAGCTTCATGAGAAGGCTCACCCTCCCACGACTATCATCTACTCGAAGAGACCCTTGGAGCTCCTTCACATGGACCTCTTTGGGCCTCCATCCTTTGATAGTCTTGGGGGTAGAAAGTATTGCTTGGTGATTGTGGATGATTATTCAAGATACACTTGGGTATATTTCTTCAAGAGGAAGAGTGAAACTCAACAAACCGTCATCGACTTTGCAAATGAAGCTCAACGCCAACATGATGCAAAGATCTTGACAATAAGAAGTGACAACGGCACCGAGTTCAAGAACTACACCTTGGATGAGTTTCTTAGTGATGAGGGGATCAAGCATCAATATGCTGCACCATATGCCCCTCAACAAAATGGTGTCGCAGAGAGGAAGAACCATAAGTTGATGGATGCGGCAAGGACCATGATGGCGGAGTTCAAGTCTCCATACAACTTTTGGGCTGAAGCCGTCAACACAGCATGTCATGCATCCAATCGGCTCTATCTCCGCAAAGGCTTGAACAAGACTCCTTATGAAATACTTACCGGTAACAAGCCCAACCTCAAGTACTTCCGGGTGTTCGGGTGTAAGTGTTTCATTCTCAAGAAAGGTGTTCGTTTGTCTAAATTTGAGGATAGAGCTTATGAGGGCATATTTGTTGGTTATGCTACAAACTCTCATGCTTACCGTGTCCTCAACAAGTCCACCGGACTCATTGAGGAGACGTGTAACGTGGAGTTTGACGAAAATAACGGCTCCCAAGTGGAGCAAAGTGGTACTTGTGATGTAGGTGATGAAATTCCTCCCCAAGCCATAAGAAGAATGGGTGTGGGTCATATCCTACCCATTGAGGAACCCCTTGTGGCTGAAGGAGAAGAACAATGCTCCACTCAAGTGGAGCCATCACCAACCCAAGACCCACATGCTTTCGAAGAACAAAGTGAAGGCCCTCAACCTCGTGAACAAGACCAAGGGCAAGATCAACCTCCAGATGGTGGTGAACCACCAAATGATGCCCAAGGTCAAGTTCTCCCCCTCGAGCAAGTTCAAGATCAAGAGCAACCTCGAGATCTAGAACAAGCTCAAGACGGCGCTCAAGATAATCAAATTAATCCTCCTCCTTCCACATCCGAAGAGGAATTAGAGCGTCGTTCCGCGAAGATTGCTTCCAAGCTCACCACCAAAGGTCTATGAGGCGCTCGAATATTCAGATTGGCTCAATGCCATGCATGAAGAACTCAACAACTTCGAGTACAACAAGGTGTGGAGATTGCTACCAAGGCCGTCGGGGAACCACAACGTCATCGGAACCAAGTGAATTTTCAAGAACAAGCAAGATGCTCATGGGAACATCATTCGCAACAAGGCAAGATTGGTAGCACAAGGCTACTCCCAAGTCGAGGGTATCGACTATGGTGAAACCTTGCTCCCGTTGCTCGCCTTGAATCCATTCGTTTGTTGATTGCTTATGCTTCTCATCACAACTTTAAGTTATAACAAATGGATGTGAAGAGTGCTTTTCTTAATGGTCCTATTAATGAGTTGGTTTATGTCAAGAAACCCCCCGGGTTCGAGGATCCCTACTTTCCGGATCATGTGTATCAACTCGATAAGGCACTCTATGGCCTTAAGCAAGCCCCACGTGCATGGTATGACCACCTTACCGAGTTGTTACAATATCGTGGATTTGAGGTTGGGCAAATCGATCCCACTCTTTTTACTAAGAAGGTCAAAGGGGAGTTGTTTGTATGCCAACTATATGTTGACGATATTATCTTTGGTTCCCCTAACAAAGCTTTCAATGAGGAATTTGCCGCTATCATGACCTCTAAGTTCAAGATGTCTTTGATGGGAGAGTTGAAGTTCTTCCTTGGTTTCGATATCAAGCAAAGAAGAGAAGGTACCTTCATCAACCAAGCCAAATACACTCAAGACATGCTTAAAAGATTCAAGCTAAGTGATGTCAAGCCGGCTTCTACTCCAATGCCTACCAAGTGCCAACTTGACATTGATCCCAATGGTAAAGCGGTGGATCAAAAGGTATATCGCTCCATGATTGGCTCCTTGCTTTACCTTTGTGCATCTAGACCGGATATCATATTGATTGTGGGATTGTGTGCACGGTTTCAAGCCGCACCAAAGGAAAGCCACTATGTGGCGGTCAAGCGAATCTTTCGATATTTGGCTCATACCCCAAACTTTGGCTTATGGTACCCAAGAGGAGCAAACTTCAAGCTTGAAGGATATACAGATTCCGATTGGGTGGGAGACAAAGTGGATAGTGATGAAGCCATGTACCTAGGGTAGGGTCATGGACCTATCCAAGGTACCCTTCCCAAGGACATCTCTATAAGAAACTACCTTTCAGTCGACTTGGAAGGATTTCACTCGACGTACTCAAAGACACTCGACCATGAAGCCACTCACTCGACCGACAGGAGATCTAGAGTCACTCTGCACATAAACGGTCTGTCATTAAGTAGTCTTTATGGTCATGATAGCACTTTATGTGTGGCGTTACCAGTAACGCCAGACCTTAATGTACTTTAAACCCTACATAACTGAGGGCCGGAGGGGTCTGGCGAACTCTATATAAGCCACCCCCTCCTCGATGTAAAGGGTTCGCACCCCTGTAATTCATACGCATATAATCCAGTCGACCGCCTCCGGGCTTCGAGACGTAGGGATGTTACTTCCTCCGAGAAGGGCCTGAACTCGTAAACACCTTGCGTACACAACTACTCCATAGCTAGGATCTTGCCTCTCCATTCCTACCCCCTATTCTACTGTCAGACTTAGAACCACGACAGTTGGCGCCCACCATGGGGCTGGTGTCTTAGCGACTTATTGAAGAAGTTGGAATTTGTTCCGATCTCCTTCATCATGGTTTCAGGCGGAGTTTTGGTCGAGGGCCACGAGATCCGTCTCGGCGCGCTCACATTCATCCCCGACGACTCTGCTTGGCTTCAGGAGGCTCCACTCGACATCAACGCGCTCCCAGTCTGCGGAGCGATGCATTTTCGCGCATGTGTCCATGGTGTCCTCCTGCGGCAACCGTCCCCCAGTATCGGTTGGTCGTTGTGTCATCCTCCCTCCCTGCTTCCCACCGGCGCAAGCGCTCCGGTCGGTCGAGGCTTCAGCGGTGGGTGAGGCACGCGGTGGCCCGCCAGTCAGCCACCCCCCAAGTCGCGGCAATCGAGCCCGACGAATCTCTCTACGGCCTGTTCGACCTGTCGACTGGCTCCACAGAGACTGCATCCGAGCGCGACAGCAGTGATCCAGCGGCGGAGGTCCTGATGTCAATGGACCGCGCAGTCCTCCTGGCTTCCCCCGCGCCGACGGAGGCGACGGTGGAGACGACCCAGCGCAGGTCCACGAAGAGTATCAACCCGAGCCACTCACTTCGCTGCAAAGGGAAGATCTACGCCACTGAAACATGGATGCGCTGCATACTCCTATCGTTGGAGAAACCCCCGAGGCTCGCACCTTAGAGGACGCGCATTTGGCCAACCTGGCTGAGCGCACTCGACTGGAGAACCTCCAGCAAGCACTCGACGAGCATGCACGGCAACGGGTTCCGGACTCCAGTCGACGTCAGCTCTTTCCACCACCGACTCAGGTATATCGAACTCCGATTCAGAATTTAGCAGCTGCAGACCGTATAGCAGAGTCAATTCAGCCTTCCCTATCAGAGGCTGGCAGAGGCTTGATGCAGATTAGAGATTTGCTCCGGGCAGCAGGAGATCAAAATTCAGTCGTATCACTGTCGCGGAACAGGATTCACAGCAGATCCGTCGCTGCGAATACAGTCCAGTCGGCCCATAGCCCGAGATCGCCCTTGAGGCGTGAGGGACGTGGAGGTTGGCGTGATCAGTATGATGACCGATTCGATCGCGATGATCGGCGTCGAGTGCCCACTCCACCCCCAAGAGGTGGGTCGTACGCCCCTCAACAGCAAGATGACAGACGCCAGCACAGTGTTGGGCGAAGGGTTCCAGTCGACCCCAGAGAACCAGGCTTTGATGCGAGATCCATCATCGTTCAAGGTTTGGTCGATCGGAACAGAGCTCACCGAGAAGGCCATGACAGAGATGTGCCCACCAGCAGCAGAGTTCACGTCTCAGGACCAGAGTGTTTTAGCAGAGCCATCAGGGCCGCAGTGATTCCTCCCAATTTCAGGTTGGCGACTGGAGTCAGTAAGTTCACCAGCAAGTCCAAGCCCGATACTTGGCTTGAGGATTACCGAGTGGCTATTCAGATTGGCGGCGGCAATGATTAGGTGGCCATGAAACACTTGCCTCTTATGTTGGAGGGCTCGGCCAAAGCATGGCTGAATCAGTTGGCGCCTAGCAGCATTTACACTTGGAAAGATCTTGCCCGAGTGTTTGTTAGAACATTTGAAGGAACTTGCAAGCGACCAGCAGGGTTGATAGAGCTACAGGTTAGTGTGCAGAAGTCGAATGAGACTCTGAGGGATTACATCTAGAGGTGGATCACGTTGCATCACACCGTGGAAAATGTATATAATCACCAAGCAGTCGGTGCCTTCAAGGAAGGCGTCAAGAACAGAGAGCTAAGTTTAAAATTCAGTCGGACCGGAGACATGACCCTGAGTCGGATGATGGATATTGCCACCAAGTATGCCAATGGTGAAGAAGAAGACCGACTCCGGAGTGGCAAGTACAAGCCAACCGCTCATGAAACCGGAGGAGGGAACTCCAGTCGGAAACAGAAGCGGAAAGCCGAGCCAGCTGCTCCTGGAGAAGCCTTGGCCGTGACTCAAGGAAAGTTTAAAGGGAAGCCCAAAGCACCATGGAACCCTAAGAAGGTGAAAGACAAGGAGGGAAATGACGTGATGGATTTGCCATGCCACATCCACACAAAGAAAGATGAGGAGGGTAACTTCATTTACCCGAAGCATACCACTCGACAGTGTCGGCTCTTGATACAGCAATTCCAAGGGAAACAACCCAAAGATAAGGAAAAGGAGTCGAACAAAATTGGACAAGGGAGATAGTGATGAGGAATATCCCCAGGTGAATTCCACTCTTGTGATTTTTGCTGACGTAGAGAGCAAAAGTCGATTGAAAGTTATCAACCGAGAAGTGAATATGGTTGCTCCAGAGACTCCCAATTATCTAAAATGGTCTCAGACTGCCATCACCTTCAACCAGTCCGATCACCCGACACACATAGCCACCCCTGGGAGGTAAGCTCTGGTGGTCGACCCAGTCGTTGAAGGCACTCGACTGACTAAAGTGTTGATGGATGGTGGCAGTAGCTTGAATATATTGTACGTAGAGACGCTGAAAGGGATGGGCATTCCGATGTCCAGACTCAGTATCAGCAACATGAGTTTCTATGGAGACATTCCTGGCAAGAAGGCTGCGTCACTCGGCCAGATTGCTCTTGATGTGGTTTTCGGAGATTCCAAACATTTCCGCAAGGAAAAGTTGACATTTCAGGTTGTGGATTTCCAGAGTGCCTATCACGCTATTTTGGGCAGGCCAGCTTACGCACGTTTTATGGCTCGACCATGTTATGTGTACCTCAAATTGAAGATGCCTGGCCCCAAAGGTGTGATCACTGTTACTGGTAATCACAAGAAGGCGGAAGAGTGCTTTCAGAAATGCTCAAAGATTGTCGATGCTCAGATGGTAGCAGAAGAGTGGCAGGAACACCAGAAAAATGCAGACCCAAGTGATTTGTTGCGAGCTAAGAAGCCTGCTACAGAATTAGCGTTTCAATCGTCCGGTGAGACAAAGCCAGTTCACATCCACCCGACCGACCCCAACGCTGCTCCGACTAATATCTCCACAACACTCGACCCCAAATAGGAAGAAGCGCGCATCCAGTTCCTCCGTGAGAACTGGGACATCTTTGCATGGAAACCTTCTGACATGCCAGGTGTGCCCAGGGGGCTGGCTGAGCACCGTCTGCGAGTCGACTCAAAGGCGAAACCTGTCAAGGAACATCTGCGGTGGTCCACCGTCCAGAAAAGGAAAGCCATTGGCGAAGAGGTGGCTCGGTTCTTAGCAGCAGAGTTTATCCGAGAGATTTACCACTCCGAGTGGCTCGCCAATGTTGTCATGGTCCCCAAGAAGGACAAGTCACTTCGCATGTGCATTGACTTTAAACATATCAATCGGGCCTGCCCAAAAGATCATTTTCCTCTCCCCCGCATCGACCAAATAGTCGACTCGACTGCGGGATGTGAGCGACTGTCTTTCTTAGACGCCTATTTCGGGTACCATCAGATCCGCCTGTATGGACCCGATGAGATCAAAACAGCTTTCATCACCCCATTCGGGTGCTTCTGTTATGTCACCATGCCATTCGGCCTCAAAAATGCCGGAGCCACGTTCATGAGGATGATTCAGAAGTGTTTGCTCACTCAAATCAGTCGGAATGTGGAAGCGTACATGGATGATATTGTGGTCAAGTCACGAAAAGGTTCTGACCTGCTGACTGACCTTGCTGAAATATTTGCCAACCTCAGGAGGTATGATATCAAGCTTAATCCATCAAAGTGCACATTCGGAGTTCCTGGCGGAAAATTACTCGGTTTTCTCATTTCCGAACGAGGAATCGACGATATTCCAGAGAAAGTGGGCACTATACTCCGAATGAAAAGACCTGTGCGTGTGCACGATGTTCAGAAGCTTACTGGTTGCTTGGCCGCTTTAAGTCGATTCATCTCTCGTCTCCGTGAAAAGGCATTGCCTCTTTACCGGCTGATGAAGAAGTCAGACAAGTTCGAGTGGACTCCTGAAGCTGATGCAGCGTTTGCAGAGCTAAAAGCCCTGCTTTCCACCCAGCCGGTGCTTGCTGCCCCAATCAGCAAAGAGCCTTTGCTGCTTTACATTGCAGCCACAGGACAAGTTGTCAGTACAGTACTTACGGTCGAGCGGGAAGAAGGAAAAGCCTTTAAAGTTCAGCGCCCAGTATATTATATTTCTGAAGTTCTGACCCCGTCAAAGCAAAGATACCCTCATTATCAGAAGCTTGTATATGGGATCTATATGACCACGAAGAAAGTTGCTCACTACTTCTCTGACCATACCATCACAGTCGTCAGCGACGCCCCGTTGTCAGATATTCTGCACAATAGAGATGCAACTGGTCGAGTGGCAAAATGGGCGATTGAACTCCTTCCCCTGGATATCCGATTTGAGGCAAATAAAGCTATCAAGTCCCAAGCAATAGCAGATTTCCTCGCCGAGTGGACTGAACAGCAACTGCCGACTCAAGTTCACTCGGAGCACTGGACTATGTTCTTTGATGGCTCTAAGATGCTGAATGGTTCTAGTGCTGGGGTAGTGTTGGTTTCCCCCCGAGGAGACAAGCTCAGATATGTACTCCAGATTCACTTTGATTCCTCCAACAACGAAGCAGAATACGAAGCACTTTTGTATGGGTTGTGTATGGCCATTTCACTCGGCGTCCGTCGCCTCATGGTCTACGGCGACTCAGATTTGGTGGTTAACCAAGTGATGAAGGAGTGGGACGTCAGAAGCCCAGCTATGACTAGTTACTGCAATGCAGTAAGAAAGCTGGAGAAGAAATTCAAGGGGTTAGAGCTTCATCATATACCCCGACTGAAGAATCAAGCAGCCGATGATTTGGCAAAGGTAGGTTCCAAGAGAGAAGTCATTCCCAGTGGTGTGTTTTTGGAACATATCCACGCGCCGTCAGTTAAAGAGGACCCTTTCACCGAAGAAGCCCCGCAGCCAAAAAGTACCACGGATCCGACTGAAGTCGAGGTCCCAGCCATGGTCGACCTGATCATGGAAGTTTTGGTTATCATTCCCGACTGGACAGTGCCTTACATCGCATATATCCTAAGGAAAGAGCTCCCAGAGAATGAAGAAGAGGCTCGACAGATCGTCCGTTGATCCAAGGCCTTTACTGTCATGAAGGGACAGTTGTACAGAGAAAGCGCGACTGGAGCCAGTCAGAAATGCATAACGCCGGAAGAGGGTCGGATAATTCTCAACGACATCCACTCGGAGACCTGTGGCCATCATGCATCCTCTCGGACTATTGTGGCTAAAGCATACCGAGCGGGTTTTTACTGGCCCAGACCAAATGAAATGGCAAAAGAGATAGTCGACAAGTGTGAAGGATGTCAGTTCTACTCCAATATGTCGCACAAGCCCGCCTCAGCCTTGAAGACCATTCCAATCGTCTGGCCCTTCGCTGTTTGGGGGTTAGATATGGTTGGGCCATTGAGAACTAGCAGGAGCGGCTTCACCCATGTACTGGTGGCAGTCGACAAGTTCACCAAGTGGATCGAAGCCAAGCCTATTAAAAATCTTGATGCGGGCACTGCCATCAGCTTCATCAGAGAATTGATATTCAGATATGGAGTTCCGCATAGCATCATCACCGATAATGGGTCGAACTTCGATTCCAACCAATTCAAAGCCTTTTGCGCTTCTCAAGGCACACGAGTCGACTAAGCTTCAGTCGCCCACCCCCAGTCAAATGGACAAGCAGAAAGAGCCAACGGCCTAATTCTCAAAGGATTGAAACCCCGTTAGATGCGTGACCTCAAACACGCAGCAGGCGCATGGGTCGACGAACTTCCATCAGTTCTTTGGGGATTGAGGACTACTCCAAATCGGTCGACTGGGAGAACTCCATTCTTTCTGGTCTATGGAGCTGAAGCGGTTCTGCTGAGTGATCTACTTCACAATGCACCGCGAGTAGAGCTCTACTCTGAAGTTGAAGCAGAGCAAGCCCGGCAGGACGTAGTCGACCTTCTGGAAGAAGAAAGAGAGATGGCCATGATTCGATCGACCATCTATCAGCAAGACTTGCGTCGATTCTACGCCAGAAATGTGAAGAGTCAGGCCTTCCAAGAAGGAGACTTGGTCCTCCGAGTGGACCAACAGAAGCCGCACAAACTTGCCCCTACTTGGGAAGGTCCTTTCATCGTCACCAAGGTTCTCCACAATGGAGCATACCGTCTTTACAATGTCGGTCGCCAGGTTGATGAGCCACGAGCTTGGAATGCGGACCTGCTCCGCCCCTTTTACACTTAGTATTCACTCGGATGAGTTGTAATAAAAGTACTCATGTAGTTTGTTTATCAAAGACAAAAGTTTTATAATTTTTTCATTGATTGTTGTTGCTTTTGTTTATAAGAGAAATCCCCCAGTGGGTGGCTTAGCCGCGAATCCGTTTCGCCTAAGTTTGTAAAAAAAAATCTACCGAGTGACGAGCTGGCCTCTCACTCGGAGGCTTAGCTGCGAATCCATTTTGCCTAAGTACTTTAAATCCTACCGAGTGGAGAGCAAACCTCTCACTCAGAGGCTTAGCTGCGAATCCGTTTCGCCTAAGTACTTTAAAACCCTACCAAGTGGAGAGCAAACCTCTCACTCGGAGGCTTAGCTGCGAATCCGTTTCGCCTAAGTACTTTAAATCCTACCGAGTGGTGAGCCAGCCTCCCACTCGGAGGCTTAGCTGCAGTCCAAGTACTCACCTAAGTGTTTAAAATCCTACAGAGTGGTGAGCCAGCCTCCCACTCGGAGGCTTAGCTGCAGTCCAAGGACTCGCCTAAGTGTTTAAAATCCTACCGAGTGGTGAGCCAGCCTCCCACTCGGAGGCTTAGCTGCAGTCCATTACTCGCCTAAGTGTTTAAAATTCCTACTAAGTGGAGAGCAAACCTCCCACTCAGAGGCTTAGCTGCAGCCCAGTGCTCGCCTAAGTATCTGAAAACCCTACCTAGTGGAGAGCAAACCTCCCACTCGGGGGCTTAGCTGCAGCCCAGAGCTCGCCTAAGTTTGAAAGATCCTACTGAGTGGAGAACAAATCACCCACTCGGGGGCTTAGCCGCAGTCTAGCACTCACCTAAGTATGAAATCCATTTCGATTCACAAGGACGACGAGGTGCAGGTCGACTGCCACCCTCACCTTCCGAGTTACACCACAAATACAATATGCGCTCCACAAGGACGACGAGGTGCAGGTCGACTGATACCTTCTCCTTCTGAGCTTCGCCACAAATACAATGTGCGCTATGTCCCGACCCGCAAGGATGCAGGTCGACTGCAACCTATACTCCAACCTGCAAGAGTACGTCACCAACACTAAAATATATACCGAGTGAAGAGCAATGTTCACCCGAAAGCAGATGCAAACATATTCAACGGCAAAACCAAGTTCAGATAGCATCCTACGGATCCAGAAGTGCTCAGGCATCGAGCCTGTTAAAGTTTATCGGTTACAAAAACCACACGGCATCCCGAGGAAAATCTAAGGCATCAAGCATAGAAGTTTTTTACTCCTCCGGTGGAGGACTGGAATGCGCGACAAACTCATCCAGGTCGATTCCATCTGCAATCCGAGTGGCAACAGCAATGAAGGTCTCCATGAAAGATCGAAAGTCATGCTTCTTGGTATTGGCCACCTTGAGAGATGTCGGCTTGTCCTCTCGCGCGTCCTTGCAGTGAACACGGACTAGAGACAGAGCAACATCAGCACCACACATGGCAGAAGACTTCTTCCATTCTTGCACTCGACGTGGAACTTCGTTCAGTCGAGTCATCAGAGACTCGAGGTCATTCTGAAGCATTTCCCCCGGCCAGAGTGTTGTGTCGATGCGCGACGTTGCAACCTTCAGTCGAGCAAGATAGTCCAGCACACCAGCAACACGAGACTCCGGTCGGAGCACGTTCATGGCAGTTTCGTCCTTCACAGGAGAGTTGATGGGATCCAGGCCTGTCTCCACTCGACTAGTCTCTTCCTCAAAGTTTTGGCAGAATTATGTAAACACAACCCAAAGATAAGCCAGCAGTTCTATGGTAAGTCAATAATTACAAGCCAGTTGGATATAAGGGATTACCTTCAAGCATGAGGAATAACTTCTTGGCAAGCCCCCCGAGATAAGCCTCTAGATCGTTCTTCTTTCCCGCCAGTTCGCTAGCCTTGTCGCTCAGAGCAATCTTGTCATTCTTCAGTCGGTTGGCCTCCTTGTTGGCCGCGTCAAGAGCAGCTTTCAGATTGGAGTTCTCCTCTTCAAGTTTACCGACTGAAGTCAACTTTTCTTCCGCGAGCTTGGTCTTGTCTGAAGCCGTTTTCTGCGCCTCGGCAAGGTCAAGATCCTTCTTCTTTAGAGCCTCCTTCAGTTTTTCTACAAAGTGACAACGAGGCCAGAATCAAGAATGGACAAAAAAAGTAAGGCCAGTCGTCAAAATTCTCACCAAACATACCTTTTGCTTCCTCCTTCGCCTTCGTGAAGTTCTCCTGGACAAGCTTCAAGTCAAGTTCGAGCTAGATATGTTTGTTCTCCAACTCAGCATAACGAGCCACAAGATCGCAAGATTTCTGCAAAAAGTCAGTCGACAGACATCAAAAATAGGTCACTTCCAGGTGACTAAGAGAAAAAATCGTAGCATTTCTAAGACTACAGCCGAATCAAAATATTCAACAGTAGTCTCGGGGACTACACCCAGTGGGAGCACTCAGCATGCCCCCACTGGTTCTACTGACTCGGATCAATCAGTCGACCGACAAAGACAGAAAGTCATGATCCTAAACCATAGCTAACTGCCAGCAGTCAGCCACGGTGTCAAAAAAATATGTTCTTCAGACCATAGTCGACTGCCAGCAGTCGACCATGGTCTCGGGGACTACATCCAGTGGGTGCACCCAGCGTGCCCCCACTAGTTCCATGATTCCATTCGTCCAGATCGAGTGGAAAAAGTGAAGTGAAGAAGTTCAAAGTATAAAGACTATAGTCGACTGCCAGCAGTCCACCATAGTCTCGGGGACTACACCCAGTGGGTGCACTCAGCGTGCCCCCACCAATCCGAAAATTCAGTCGACACACCCAGTGGGTGTACAGATACTAAGATCTTCAGAAAGAAGAGTTTTTAGGTACCATATCCTAACAGAACAAGCGGTGATCAACTAACCTGGACATTGCTCTAAAGAGCTGAGCTTGCATCATAAGCTGCTTGACTGGCGTCTCGGATCGCCTTCACCTGCTCCATCATGACCCCTGCTTGGCGTATAGCTTCCTTAGCAGCGCCTGCTTGATCCTCTGTGACGTGGTGCATGGCGAAGAGGGAAGGCGGATCAGCACTCGACGATGAAGGGTGAGTACTCGTCAGCGGCACAGCAAAAGACACGGTAGTCCGAGTGACGTTGCCTCCCTCCGGAACCAGCGTCTCAGGTGCTGATACAACCTGAGCAGTCTTGCCAGCAGGCACCTTCTTGTTCCTCCTCTGCCTCAGCGGCTCCTCATCGTCATTGTCAGGGAGGTCCATGACATGAGGTGGGGCTACAAGAAAGATTCAAAGTTAAAGATGAAGATCTAATCGACCAAAAACAAAACAACAGAGATCATACCAAGGTTGAAGGTGGCAGCATCTTCCATTTCTTGATCCTCATTCCTGGCTGAGGTCTCGGAGGTAGCAGCGCTGCAGATTCCAGAAATCAGTCGGTTAGCCAGCGAATCGACCAAAAGTTTATCCATGCCAAACAAGAAAACACAAGTTCTGCTATTACCCGGAAATAGTGGGAATCACCATCCTCATCTTCGGCAGGGCCTTCGTCGGTTTTGATGACGTCGCTCGAGGTTGCTTCGACGCTTTCTCAGTTGGTGCCAGAGAAGTCGTCCGAGGACGTTTCGTCGACTGCCCAACGGGCGCAGTTGCTTTACCACGCTCGACTACGGGGTCATGGGTGAGCTTGGATCGCCTTTCAGTACGAGGAAGGTCGACTTCCTCCTCCTCTTCCTCCTCCTCCTCTTCACCAGAACCGTCATCTTCTTCGTCCTCCTCGCCGTCAGATTGCCACTCCTCCTGACTTTCACCTCCGCTCCCCTCCTCCTCCTCGACCTGTTCTTGCGCCCCATTGGGCATCGAGTACATCTCGGTAGTGACCTGGAAGAGAACAAACAAGACAAGAATCAGTCGGCTGAATTCTAATGAAACGGAATGAAGGAAGCAGAATCAGAGTCAGAGGTATAGAATTGGACCTTGTCTGGCTGGTACGATTGGTCGAGTGGAGGGATCCTCTTGGCTCCTCGGGGGTTATCCTTGTTCCCTGTTATGGCAGTCATCCACCTCTCTAGTGTGGCATCCTCGACCTCCTCCGGGTGGACCCGAGTGGTGTCTTCAGTGCCAGAGTACATCCACATCGGATGGTTTCTATATTAGAGCGGCTGGATGCACCGTCGAAGGAAAACCTCCAGAAGGTCCATGCCAGTCACCCCATCACGGATAAGTTGGACTACATGCTCGACCAGCACCTTAACCTGAGCCTTCTCCTCCGGGACCACCTTCAGAGAGGACGGCTTGCTCACTCGATCCATGGAGAAAGGAGGGAGTCCAGTCGACTGCCCTGGCATCGGCTGGTCTTGGCAGTAGAACCAGGTCGACTGCCACCCTCGAACCGACTCAGGAAGGACCATGGCTGGAAAAGCACTTTTACCCCTCATTTGGACCCCGAGACCCCACACATCTGAATCACTTGGGTTCTCTCGTCACTCGGATTGGCCTTCTTCACCGTCTGAGAGCGACAGGTGAAGATGTGTTTGAAAAGGCCCCAATGCGGCCGGCAACCCAAGAAATTCTCACACAAGGACACGAAAGTAGTGAGATACACGATGGAGTTGGGTGTGAAGTGGTGGAGTTGTGCCCCAAAAAAGTTCAGAAACCCCCCAAAAGAATGGGTGGGGCGGCAAAGAAAACCCGCGGTCAACGTGAGTGGCTAAGAGGACACACTCACCCTCCTGAGGCTGCGGATGCCACTCATTCCCCGGGAACCTCGCTGATCCATGAGGGATCAGTCCCTCATCAGCCAGGTCGTCCAGATCCTTTTGGCGGATGGTCGAGCGGATCCAGTCGCCCTGGATCCAGCCCTGCGGCAGACCGGCCCGCGACGAGGATCTGCCCCGACTGGTCGCTCTTCCCTTCACCTTCGACGTCGCCTTCTTCGCCCGCTCCAAAGCCGCCGTCTTCTCCTTCACTGTCGTCGCCGGCAAAGCACGCACAGGGCAGCAGCGCTAGGATAGAAGCGAACGCGGCAGGTGAATCTGAGGAAGAGGGGGAAGCAAATGAGGGCGCACTGTTCAAAACCCCCGTCCGGCTCCTTATATGGGGTCGCTTCCGAGTGACTGACTGGTAGGCCCGGGTGATCCTGTCAAATCCCGCAATAGTCACACGCGTGATACGTGGCGAAAAAGGTGGCGTAGAAATCGAGGCGTTCCTGCCTTATCCCATCCGAGTACCGCAGCTTCCTCCGCCTCGCGCGCTTCCCAAAATTCAGATCCCGCTAAATCCGCGAACAGCAGAGCAACTTGTCAGACTGAAGATTTCCTCCGATCCGTCGCTCGGAGATCCCCAAGTATAGAAAAGTCACTCAACCAATACAAAGAATGGATCAAGGCGATTGAAAAAGAAGTTGGTGCCGTCACCTAAGGTCATTGATCCAGAACAAGACATACTCATAGCACAAAAGATGGGTCGGAAGAATTCTCAACTCCTTCCTCACTCAAACCTCGATCCATTCGGGGGCTAATGATGAAGCCATGTACCTAGGGTAGGGTCATGGACCTATCCAAGGTACCCTTCCCAAGGACATCTCTAGAAGAAACTACCTTTCAGTCGACCTGGAAGGATTTCACTCGACGTACTCGAAGACACTCGACCATGAAGCCACTCACTCGACCGACAGGAGATCTAGAGTCACTCTGCACATAAACGGTCTGTCATTAAGTAGTCTTTATGGTCATGATAGCACTTTATGTGTGGCGTTACCAGTAACACCAGACCTTAATGTACTTTAAACCCTACATAATTGAGGGCTGGAGGGGTCTGGCGAACTCTATATAAGCCACCCCCCTCCTCGGTGTAAAGGGTTCGCACCCATGTAATTCATACGCATATAATCCAGTCGACCGCCTCCGGGCTTCGAGACGTAGGGTTGTTACTTCCTCCGAGAAGGGCTTGAACTCGTAAACACCTTGCATACACAACTAGTCCATAGCTAGGATCTTGCCTCTCCATTCCTACCCCCTATTCTACTGTCAGACTTAGAACCACGACAGATAGGAAGTCCACTTCTGGAGGGTGCCAATTTCTTGGTTGCTCTTTGGTGAGTTGGTCTTCCAAGAAGCAAAGTTGTGTGTCTCTCTCGTCCACCGAAGAGGAATATGTGGTGGTCGGTAGTTGTTGTGCACAACTCTTATTGATGAGGCAAACTTTAAAGGAGTACGGTGTCATTTGTGACAAAGTGCCTCTTTGGTCTGATAATGAAAGTGCCATCAAGATTTCTCTCAACCTAGTGCAACATTTCAAGACGAAGCATATTGAGATTCGGTATCACTTCATCCGGGATCACATTAGGTGAGGGGAGGTCAAGCTCAAGTATGTCAACACTCATGATAACCTTGCAGATATTTTCACGAAGCCCTTGGATGAAGCAAGATTTCGCAAGTTAAGGCATGAGCTAAATATCATTGATTCGAGCAATGTATCTTCAACCCATGCACATCCCACCTCATTCAACATGTTGTCTAGTTTAGGTGTAGGCATGAACATAGGGGGAGTGTTGTTCTCTCAATGAACACTCCCTCCCCCCATAATGCATAAATTGATCAAGTCTTTCACATTAGCCATTTTTTATGGTACTTGTGCTTCAAGGACGAGTTCTGGTCATGAGCCCAAGGTTAAAATCTTTGCGGCGCCATACCTCCTAACTCAAACATAGGTGGCCTCGGCCACCACCCTCTTTTGAAGAGGTGTGCCTTGGCCCCTTTCTAGTGTGGTTAGCTGCCGAATTCGTTTTCCTTCTTGCTGTTGGTTTTCCCTTTTCTGAGCTAAGCCGTGCTATCTAGTTGCCGTGGCGTGCTGGGCGGTACTACCGCCCACCAGCGTGGTACTACCGCTGCGAGGCGGGACCAAGGGGGTATATCGGGGCAGGGGGAGGTTTCTTCTCCCCATACCCATTGACTTTGCCCCCTCGTCTCTCTTCGTCTCTCCAGCAACGCCTCACCACGGGAGGGCTCCGGTGGACCTTCTTCTCCGGGGTGTCCCTCTCCATTTCCTTCGGTGGAGTCGATCCCCACATCGTCCTCTTGCCATGGATGCCGGTATTGCCCCCGTTCCTCCTTTATTTTTGTCTAGATTTCAGATCTAGCGTCTTAGGGGCAATTGTGGTTGCATCTCTAGATTTTTGGCTAAATCTAGGCTTGAGTAGGTTGGAGAAGGCAACTAGACTTGTTGGATTGGGGTTTGGTAGGAGTCTTTTGAATTTGGCAGGCTGGTAGTGCCGGATCTGACCACGGCAGTAGGGAACCGCTGTTTTCCCCGCTTTGAGCGGTACTACCGCTCTCATTCGAGCGGTACTACTGCTTGGGCGGTACTGCCGCTACCAGCCGCGGTACTATCACTGCCTGCCAAGTTCCATCATGTTCCTAACATTCCTTGATCTCTTTTGTTGTGTTTGTTGGCTTATGCTCGTTCTTTCTGGTTGTTTCGCGTGTTCTTGTGTTTGGTTCCAGGTGATGAACATCCTGAGGATCAAGCTCGCCGTGTCAACCCCGGTCATGCCACGTCGAAGCGCTACCGCACATCTGAGTCGGCAGGAGGTTCCTCTAGTGCTCCACCTCCACCTCAACTCCAGAAGAAGTCTGCCATCAAGCCAAAGCCAAAGGGCAAAACTGTGCCTCAAATGAATGCCAAGGAGTTATGGACAAGGCATCGTCGCAACCCCTATGTGGAAGACCAAGAACCCACTTTGGTCAACCGTCCGTTCTGGAACCGCTTTCAGTTTGCCATTTTCTTTGATGTGCTCAAGGCCAAGAAGAATCTCTATGTGGATGTGCGCTCCATTGACACGGACTATATGGAGAAGGATACTGAGTACTTTGGTGAAGCTCTTCAGATATGCTCTCGGCTGAACATTCTCAGAATCATGCAGTTCAACAAGGACTATGATGCAGATATAGTGGCTCAATTCTATGCCACTATCCATCTAGGGACTGATGAGGACAGGACTCTGACTTGGATGACCAATGGCAAGTTGCTTTCTGTCAAGTGGAAGGCATTCATGGAGTTACTTGGGGTGGATGATCACGGGCTTGAGACTCCTGTCGGCTTTTGCCCTCACCGCAATACAACCTCCACTCACAAGCAAGCCCTCTGGCCCTACTGCACTCAGAAGATCAACCCTGACACTAAGAAGGTAACATATGAGCTGCCTGCCTTTCTGGACATTCTTCACCGTGTCTTCTGGGAGACTCTCTTCCCTCGTATCGGGTATCTAGATATGGTTCACTCCTATCTCGTGGACATGCTTCTCTTCTGCCAGCATGAGAAGGAAGCAAACACTGGCGAGTCCCTGGACATTTCTCATGTTATGTGGTCTGAGCTCTTATCTGCTATCTCTGAGCGCAAGTGCCCGATCTATGGTCTGTTCATCATGCTGCTCATTGAGAAGGCCTGGGATAAAGTCTATCCCAAGGTTATGCTAGAGACTGGAGAGTTGGTGTCTCATGAGATCAAGCATCTGAGGAAGAAGGATAACTGGGGCACCCAGGTCCCTAGATCTGGGGCTACATCTTCTGTTGCTGCCATGGAGACCGAGGAGGAGGCTGATGCTGTTGATGATGATGACTATGAGCCTTCTGGGGCAGAGCCCTCTTGGGCAAAGAAGCTCAAGCTCAAGGTGAAGATGTTCTGCATGGAGTCTCACGGTAAGTACATGACTCATGTGGCTGAGAACAAGGCCAGGGGACATCACAAGGAGCTCATGCGTTAGTTGGGTGCCACCGTTTACAGTGGATCTGAGAAACAACTAACTGAGGGGGAGGAGTGGATTCAGCAGCACTGCCCATGGATAGATTCAGACGCTGAGCAGTTTCCGACCGACGACGGCAGTGCCGATGATCCCGCCGGGATATGATGTTCGAGGCCCTCTCTTGCTATCACCTGGAGCCATAGCAACACTCCTTCCCTTTTTGGTGTCTCGATGCCAAAGGGGGGGAGAGTTTAGGGATTTGTGTCATTGTGTCGTTGTCGGATTTGCGAGTGTGTCTTTGTTGTGTCGTTGTGTTTTCTCGCCGTTTGCTTTGTTTGGTTTTGTGCCAGTGAGATCTACCTAAGTTCCTGACATATGGTGTGAGACATATGCTACCTTATCTTTATTTTATCATTTTCTATGTCTATCTAGTCTGTCGGTATCTTATGAGTTGCATGCTTACCATGTTATATTCTCAGCTCTCATATATCCTGCTTAGGTTGTTGGTCTGTAAAATGTAGGGGGGGCGTTGATCCTAGTATGTGTGTTGTGCGGTCCAAAGCACTTATCTAGATAGCACACATCTAGGGGGAGCCCGTCTATATTTTACAGTTGTGGGTTTGCGCATGTCCTATGTATTTTCCCGTTGATGCAAATCCCGTGTCATCAATCCACCAAAAAGGGGGAGATTGTAAGGGCATATTTATCCCTAATGTGTTTTGGTGATTGATGACAATGCTTCTGCGAACTAATCGTGTGCGTTGAATTTTTCAGAGATTTATTCTTTGGCACGAGACGATTCCCTCCCCTTGATGTGTTATTCAAGACGGTGCAGCTCTCTCGTCTCTATGTTGGTGGACTAGTTTCATAGGAGTCACCGTACTATCAAGAGGGGATCCGCTTTGGTAAGGCTAGGGTGGAATCAACACGTACACTTCCTTATCGCACCCGCTGAACCTTCCCGCCTCAATGGAGTTCTCTTTCCCCTCCTTGGCTGCTTTGTCTGGTCCCAGCGGTAGTACCGCGGGCCACAGCGGTAGTACCGCTCAAGCGCAACAAGCGGTAGTACCTCTCCTCAGCGGTAGTACCGCTTGGAGCCTTCAGCCATAGTACCGTTGCGGCTCCGTGCTCCTACCGCCTCGACTCGAGGGTTTGTTTTCTCGTGTCGGGTTTTGCGGCACTAGCTGCAGTAGTACCGCTCCCAAGCGATAGTACCGCCCTTACCACCGCGGTAGTACCGCTCAGGGTCCTGGACCTCGCTCCTTCCCTTTGTGTGGCAGTACCGCTAAGTGGGATGGTAGTACTGCTGGCTCAGCGGTAGTACTGCCCACCCTAGCGGTAGTACCGCTCTCTGCGGGGGCTTCTAAGGGGGGTAACGGTTGGATTGTTCCCCCCACTATATAAGGGGGTCTTCTTCCCCAAAGTTGACCTACCTCTTCCCAAAAGCTCCATTGTTGCTCCAAGCTTCATTTTCGCCCAATCTCTCTTCCTAGCCAATCAAACTTGTTGATTTGCTCGGAGTGGTTGAGAAGGCCCAGATCTACACTTCCACCAAGAGAAATTTGATTCCCCCCACTAATCCCTAGCGGATCTTGTTACTCTTGGGTGTTTGAGCACCCTAGACGGTTGAGGTCACCGCGGAGCCATAGTCCATTGTGGTAAAGCTTCATGGTGTCGTTGGGAGCCTCCAATTAAGTTGTGGAGATTGCCCCGACCTTGTTTGTAAAGGTTCGGTCGCCGCCTTCAAGGGCACCAATAGTGGAATCACGACATCTCGCATTGTGTGAGGGCGTGAGGAGATTACGGTGGCCCTAGTGGCTTCTTGGGGAGCATTGTGCCTCCACACCGCTCTAACGGAGACGTACTTCCCCTCAAAAGGAAGGAACTTCGGTAACACATCCTCGTCTCCACCGGCTCCACTCTTGGTTACCTCGTGCCTTTACTTGTGCAAGCTTATCTGTGTTGTATCCCTTGCTTGCTTATGTGCTAGTTATTGTTGCATCATATAGGTTGCTCACCTAGTTGCATATCTAGACAACCTAATTTGATGCAAAGTTTAATCTGGTAAAGAAAATTTTAAAAAGTGTTAGTTGCCTATTCACCCCCCCCCCTCTAGTCAACTATATCGATCCTTTCAACTGGCTTCTCCAAAAGTATGTATAAAACCATATGCTTTGATCACCTCATCAAAGCGTATATTCCAACTCCGAGATGCTTGCACCAGTCCATAAATGGATCGCTGGAGCTTGCACACTTTGTTAGCACCTTTAGGATCGACAAAACCTTCTGGTTGCATCATATACAACTCTTCTTTAAGAAATCCATTAAAGAATGTAGTTTTGACATCCATTTGCCAGATTTCATAATCATGAAATGCGACAATTGCTAACATGATTCAGACAGACTTAAGCATCGCTACGGGTGAGAAAGTCTCATCGTAGTCAACTCCTTGAACTTGTCAAAAACCCTTTGCGACAAGTCAATATTTATAGACAGTAACATTACCATCAGCGTCAGTCTTCTTCTTGAAGATCCATTTATTCTCTATGGGTCGCTGATCATCGGGCAGATCCACCAAAGTCCACACTTTGTTCTCATACATGGATCCTATCTCAGATTTCATGGCCTCAAGCCATTTATCTGAATCTGGGCTCATCATAGCTTCTTCATAGTTCGTAGGTTCGTCATGGTCAAGTAACATGACCTCCAGAACAGGATTACCATACCAATCTGGTGCGGATCGTGCTCTGCCAAACCTACGAGGTTCTGTAGCAACTTGATCTGTAGTTTCATGATCTTTATCATTAGCTTCCTCTCCAGTTGGTGTAGGCATCACGGGAATAGATTTCTCGGATGAGCTACTTTCCAAATTGAGAGCAGATACAATTACCTCATCAAGTTCTACTTTCCTCCCACTCACTTCTTTCGAGAGAATCTCCTTCTCTAGAAAGGTTTCGTTCTTAGCAACAAAAATCTTGCCTTCGGACTTGTGGTAGAAGGTGTACCCAATTGTTTCCATAGGGTATCCTATGAAGACTCACTTCTTCGATTTGGGTTCGAGATTATCGGGCTGAAGCCTTTTGACATAAGCATCGCATCCCCAAACTTTAAGAAACGACAGCTGAGGTTTGTTGCCAAACCACAATTCATACGACGTCATCTCAACGGACTTTGATGGTGCCCTATTTAAAGTGAATGCAGCTGTCTCTAATGCATAACCCCAAAACGGTAGTGGTAAATTAGTAAGAGACATCATAGCTCGCACCATATCCAATAAAGTGCGGTTATGCGTTCGGACACACCATTTCACTGTGGTGTTCCAGGTGGCGTGAGCTGTGTACCTATTCCACATTGTTTTAAATGAAACCCAAACCCGAAACTCAAATATTCTCCTCCACGATTAGATCATAGAAACTTTATTTTCTTGTTACGATGATTCTCCACTTCACTCTAAAATTCTTTGAACTTTTTAAATATTTTAGACTTGTGTTTCATTAAGTAGATATACTCATATCTGCTCAAATCATCTGTGAAGGTCAGAAAATAACGATACCCGCCACAAGCATCAACACTCATCGGACCGCACACATTGGTATGTATTATTTCCAATAAGTCACTAGCTCATTCCATTGTTCCGGAGAACAGAGTTTTACTCATGTTGCCCATAAGGCACGTTTCGCAAGTATCAAATGATTCATAATCAAGTGATTCCAAAAGTCCATCTTTATGGAGTTTCTTCAAGTGCTTTACACCGATATGACCCAAACAGCAGTGCCACAAATAAGTTGCACTATCATTATCAACTTTGCAACTTTTGGCATCAATATTATGAATATGTGTATCATCACGACCAATATTCAACAGAAATAGACCACTCTTCAAGGGTGCATGACCATAAAAGATATTACTCATATAAATAGAACAACCATTATTCTCTGATTTAAATGAATAACTGTCTTGCACTAAACAAGATCCAGGTATAATGTTCATGCTCAACGTTGGCACCAAATAACAATTATTCAGGTCTAAAACTAATCCCGAAGGTATATGTAGAGGTACCATACCAACGGCGATCACATCGACTTTGGAACCATTTCCAATGCGCATCGTCACCTCGTCCTTAGCCAATATTCGTTTAATCCGTAGTCCCTGCTTCGAGTTACAAATATGAGCAACCGAACCGGTATAAAATACCCAGGAACTACTATGAGAATTAGTAAGGTACACATCAATAACATGTGTATCAAATATACCTTTGTTCACTTTGTCATCCTTCTTATCTGCCAAATACTCGGGGCAGTTCCGCTTCTAGTGACCAGTCCCTTTGCAGTAGAAGCACTTAGTTTCAGGCTTGGGTCCAGCTTTGGGTTTCTTCCCGGGAGGGATAACTTGCTTGTCATTCTTTTTGAAGTTCCCCTTCTTTTTACCCTTGACCTTCTTCTTGAAACTATTGGTCTTGTTAACCATCAATACTTGATGCTCCTTTTTGATTTCTACCTCTGCATCCTTTAGCATCACGAAGAGCTCAGGAATAGTCTTTTCCATCCCTTGCATATTGTAGTTCATCACGAATCCTTTGTAGCTTGGTGGCAGTGATTGAAGACCTCTCTCAATGACACAATCATCTGGAAGATCAACTCCCAGCTGAGTCAAGTGATTATGGTACCTAGACATTCTGAGTATGTGCTCACTAACAGAACTGTTCTCCTCCATCTTACAGCTGTGGAACTTGTTGGAGATTTCATATCTCTCAACTCAAACATTTTCTTGAAATATTAACTTCAACTCCTCGAACATCTCATATGGTCCATGACGTTCAAAACGTCTTTGAAGTCCCAATTCTAAGCCGTAAAGCATGGCACACTGAACTAACGAGTAGTCATGCACACGCGACTACCAGGCATTCACAATGCCTGCAGTTGCTAGGGCAGGCGATGCACCTAGCGGTGCATCAAGGACATAATTTATGCAGCAATGAGGATAATCCTCAAGTTACGAACCCAATCCGTGTAGTTGCTCCCATCATCTTTCAACTTAGCTTTCTCTAGGAACGCATTAAAATTCAAAGGGACGGTAGCACGGGCCATTGATCTACAACATAGATATGCAAAAAAACTATCAGGACTAAGTTCATGATAAATTAAGTTCAATTAATCATATTACTTAAGAACTCCCACTTAGATATCCCTCTAGTCATCTAAATGATGCGTGATCCAAATCAACTAAACCATGTCCGATCATCACGTGAGATGGAGTAGTCTTCAATGGTGAACATCACTATGTTGATCATATCTACTATATGATTCACGTTCGACCTTTTGGTCTCCAGTGTTCCGAGGCCATATCTGTATATTCTAGGCTCGTCAAGTTTAACCCGAGTATTCCGCATGTGCAAAACTGGCTTGCACCTGTTGTATTTGAACGTAGAGATTATCACACCCGATCATCACGTGGTGTCTCAGCATGAAGAACTTTCGCAACCGTGCATACTCGAGGAGAACACTTATACCTTGAAATTTAGTAAGGGGTCATCTTATAATGCTACCGTCGTACTAAGCAAAATAAGATGCGTAAAGGATAAACATCACATGCAATCAAAATATGTGACATGATATGGCCATCATCATCTTGTGCTTTTGATCTCCATCATCGAAGCAACGTCATGATCTCCATCATCACCGGCTTGACACCTTAATCTCCATCGTAGCGTCGTGGTCATCTCGCCAACCATTTCTACTACGACTATCGCTACCGCCTAGTAATAAAGTAAAGTAATTACATAGCATTTGTATTTCATACAATAAAGTGACAACCATATGGTTCCTGCCAGTTGCCGATAACTTTTACAAAACATGGTCGTCTCATACAACATCTTTCTATCACATCATGTCTTGACCATATCACATCACAACATGCCCTGCAAAAACAAGTTAGACGTCCTCTACTTTGTTGTTGCAAGTTTTACGTGGCTGCTACGGGCTTCTAGCATGAACCATGCATACCTACGGCACAAAAAGCACAACGGTGATTTATCAAGTTTGTTGTTTTAACCTTCACAAGGACCGGCCGCAATCAAATTTGTTTCAACTAAAGTTGGAGAAACAAACACCCGCCAGCCACCATTATGCAAAACTAGTTGCATGTCTCTCCGTGGAACCGGTCTCATGAATGCGGTCATGTAAGGTTGGTCCGGGCCGCTTCGTCCAACAATACTGCCGAATCAAAATAAGACATTGGTGGTAAGAAGTATGATGATCACCGCCCACAACTCTTTGTGTTCTACTCGTGCATATCATCTACGCATAGACCTGGCTCGGATGCCACTTTTGGGAAATGTATCATGCAATTTTAAAAAAATTCCTACGCTCACGCAAGATCTATCTAGGATATGCATAGCAACGAGAGGGGGAAAGTGTGTCCACGTACCCTCGTAGACCGAAAGCGGAAGCATTAACTTAACGCGGTTGATGTAGTCGAACGTCTTCTCGAATCAACCGATCAAGTACCGAACGTATGGCACCTCCGAGTTCTGCACACGTTCAGCTCGATGACGCCCCTAGAACTCTTGATCCAGTAGAGGTATGAAAGATTCGACGAGTTCCGTCAGCATGACGGCATGGTGACGGTGATGGTGATGTGATCCGCGTAGGGCTTCGCCTAAGCACTACGACAATATGACCGGAGGAGTAAACGGTGGAGGGGGGAACCGCACACGGCTAAGAAACAACTATTGTGCTTTGGGGTGCCCCCTGCCCCCGTATATAAAGGAGGAGAGGGGAGGAGGCCGTACCTAGGGGGCGCGCCAATTGGGGGGAGTCCCACTAGGACTCCTAGTCCTAGTCGGCTCCACCCTTCCTTCCAGCGGAGGGGGAAAAGGGAAAGAGAGGGAGAGGGAGAGGGAAAGGGGGGCCGTGCCCCCTCCCCTAGTCCAATTCGGACTCCCCATGGGGGGGCACCTCCTCGTGGCGTGCCTCTCCTCTCCCCTATGGCCCATTAAGGCCCAATACATCCCCGGGGGGTTCCGGTAACCCCTCGGTACTCCGATATTTATCCGAAACAAACCCGAACCATTACGATGTCCGAATATAACCTTCCAATATATAAATCTTTACCTCTCAAACATTTTGAGACTCCTCGTCATGTCTGTGATCTCATACGGGACTCTGAACAACCTTCGGTCACCAAAACACATAACTCATATAATACATATCGCGATCGAACATTAAGCATGCGGACCCTACGGGTTCGAGAATTGTGTAGACATGACTGAAACACCTCTCCGATAAATAACCAATAGCGGAACCTGGATGCTCATATTGGTTCCCACATATTCTACGAAGATCTTTATCGGTCGAACCGCAATGCCAACATATGTTATTCCCTTCGTCATCGGTATGTTACTTTCCTGAGATTCGATCGTCGGATCTTCATACCTAGTTCAATCTCGTTACTGGAAAGTCTCTTTACTCATTTCGTAGTGCATCATCCCGTAACTAACTCTTTAGTCACATTGCTTGCAAGGCTTCATATGATGTGCATTACTGAGAGGGCCCAGAGATACCTCTCCGACACTCGGAGTGACAAATCCTAATCTTGATCTATGCCAACCCAACAAACACCTTTGGAGATACCTGTAGAGCATCTTTATAATCACTCAGTTACATTGTGACATTTGATAGCACACAAGGCGTTCCTCCAGTGTCCGAGAGTTGCATAATCTCATAGTCGGAGGAATATATATTTGACATGAAGAAAGCAGTAGCAATAAAACTGAACGATCATTATGTTAAGCTAGCGGATGGGTCTTGTCGATCACATCATTCACTAATGATGTGATCCCATTTATCAAATGACAACTCATGTCCATGGTTAGGAAACTTAACCATGTTTGATGAACGAGCTAGTCTAGTAGAGGCATACTAGGGACACTGTGTTTTGTCTATGTATTCACACATGTATCAAGTTTCTGGTTAATACAATTCTAGCATGAATAATAAACATTTATCATGAATAAGGAAATATAAAATAACAACTTTATTATTTCCTCTAGGGCATATTTCCTTCACAAACCACTCTCTGCGGATCTTGGAACTTTCGGCCAACCCCCAAAACTTCCTACCCTGACAGGCGCTAGCCGAAATTTAGCACTCGACTCCACCTATTTGTCCATAACTTTGGATTTTGGACTCCAATTTTTGGTGTTCTTGAGCTCATTTTGAAGCTATTAACTTGGTCTTGATCATCATGTTAGTTCCTACATCATTTGTCTCGGAGCAATTTCGGGCACTTTCGCACCTCCTAGGTCATCGTCTACAACACTGGGAAGTTGAGTATCTTTGTTGGATTCAGGAGTCGGACGTCTGCAACAACAAGTACCACTACATCGTCATCGACTATGTCAATCACCAAGCTCGTTTTGAAGCTATTAGAGCATCTACAGCCAGACTTGGCAAATCTGGCCCCTCAAACGCCTGCGGATGCGCCCGGGCGCGTCCGCGGGCACTGACCGGGCAATGCCTCAAATTAGCCACTTTGCATCCACCTCTCTCATATTTCATCCCCTCGATCCATATAAAGCATGCAAAAGAAAGCCTACGTACTACATCTACGTACTATCCTAGCTACTCTTCATCGTCGGAGATGTCCACAACGACGGTGCCGGGCGCCGGTTGCACTGGCGAGTAGGAGAGCTCCGGCTCATCCTCCTCGTGCTCGACCTCATCCATGTAGACGAGCATCTCCACCTCCATCGCGGCCTCTTGCACCTCCATCTTCTGTCGGCGATGGCGTCTTGCCTCCGCAGCCGACTCCGACCGGAGGGAATTAAGGATGGTATGCTACTCCGCGTGCAGACACCCGTCGCCAGCGTCCCCCACATCCTCCTCCTCCGGCTCATCCCCTCCTCCTCCTTCAACTCCTCCTCAATATCCACTGCATTAGGAGGTAGCCCCGTGGCGATTCGGGCTTCGCGCCAAGTCCGGGTCTGCTCAAGGAGCTCAAGCCGGCGCTTCGGCGTCGGAAATGGCTCGCTCATCATCTGGCGGCGTGGGGGCATGGCTACTAGGTGGACGGTGGAGTGGAAAGTGGCGGTGACGACGGGCATGAGGACGAAATATGGATGGATGGTAGGTTTCGGTGCCACCGGACGACTTAAATAGCCGGGTGATGCGGAGCATTCCGTGATCATCCCCATGGACACCACCTCGACTATCCAAGCTCCAAGTGGACCTATGACAAGAGCAAGGGATCGTGCTATTCAATCCAAGGTGACATCACTCCTACTTGAGTTTCCCCCTTCTTCAAGTGAGACATGGCTCCTGTCTAAGTCCGAGATGTTGTGTGTGATCAGGTACAACGCTCAAGCCACGGAGCCGAGAGCTGGAGAAGAAACGACAAGCGTCAACTCTCTGGACAGCCCGGAACTTCCGGCCAGAGCCCGGAACTTCCGGCACCCGGACCTTCCGTCCTACCCGAAGCTTCCGGCCTCTGTCGACTTCGACCAGCCCGGGCGTGCCAACGCTCTGGTTAGCCCGAAACCTGCCCGGAACCCGGCCCGGACCTTCCGGTCCCCGGAACCTCCGGCCTGCCCGGACCTTCCGGCCCCCGGACGCCAGCCCAGCTCCTCTCGCGCCAACTCTCTCATTAGGCTGGACCCTGCCCAGAACCTCCGGCTCCCGGAACTTCCGGCCCTACCTACGCGCAGCCACTTGGGCCGGGCCCGTGTACCCTTTCGCCCTGTAAACTATATATACTCTTCTCCTACCTACGTTTTAGGGTTAGCATTGTGATAGCTCATTTGAGATAGAGCATTGTGATAGCTCATTTGAGATAGAGCATTGCCCGTGTACCCTCGCGAGGGACCGCACCTCTTCGAAGAAGATCCATCCGGATTCAAGGCGTCCATCTGGAGAAGACAATCAAGACCTCCACGCGGAGAAGAACGGTTACTCTTGTATCGTCCCTTGTTGACTTTGGATCTCGTGTTACTTTGTGCCTCGGTGATCTAGCACTTGTGTGATCATTTTTGTGTCGGTTCAGTGTTTCTCTTGTTTCCCCCCGTGATTTCCCTCGTGTTCTTCCGCGCGTTCTTCGTGTTCCTCGTAGGGATCCACTCCAAACGTGTGAAAGATCGGCCCTAGGGTTCCGCCCTTTGTTGGAAAAGGCAGTGCCTAGGAGGCGCTTAGGCACGCCTAGGCGCTAGGAAATGGCCAAACGCCTCGCCTAGGGCATATATGGAGGTCTAGGCAGGGAAAGCAAGGAATTGCCTACCCAAGCAAGAAATCATGCCACATACTGCACATATATGCCAAGCAGGTTATATTCCAGTGGGACTAGCCAGTAATTAACTTATTCATATGCCCTAAATTAATATCAACACCCACATAAAAATCACAAATACACTTCGAGTAAAAACTATATTACCGCCTAGGCCACGCCTAGGGCGCTTAGGCACCCCCTAGGCACTAGGCAAAGTCCAACCGCCCCGCTTACGCCTACCGCTTTTTCCAACCTTGGTTCCGCCCTACATCATCTTGGTATCATGAGCCACGTTGATCACGTTTTTGGAGCCCCTACCCTTTGTTTTCTAGCTTGATTTTGTTGTTTTCGTCCTAAATCCAAAAATCCCCACCAAAAATAGCCCCAATTTTTTTTGTTATTTGTTGGTGTGATGAAGTTTTGTTGGATTTGATCCATGGATCTGCTTTGCATCGAGTGGATCTAGCTTCCCCACCCTTCCTGCCCCCAATTTCTTCTTTCCCCCTTCGGATTTGGGTTTTTCCCCAGGTTTTTCCGCCCAAATCCACGATCCCCAAGTCTCTGTTCTTGGTAGAATCACGACCACCGGAACTTCCGGCCCTTCCCGGAACTTCCGCCCACCGGACCTTCCGTCTTGCCCGGAACTTCCGACCTAGACAGAAAGGTCGCGCATCTTCGATGACTTCCGCTACTTCGACAACTCCGACCATGGTGCTGCGGCATCTTTGCCAACATACTGAAGACCATGCACCATGACATCAACTACATTCGCATCTGTTTGGGAACCTTCAACCGTAAGCAAGGACAGTAATCTCGACGACATCTTTGTCCAACCCTTGCCATTGCATTGATAACCATCATAGCCCATCTTTTGCGTTGCTTACCCATCGAGACTAGCCTTTGAGTATTGCCAGCAACGTGACTTGTGCACATTAGTGATCATACTCATAGCATACATACCATACCATAGTGGTGCATATCTTGGCATCAACTTTTGTGTCACAAAGTTGTCATCGCATACACAATTGCTATCTTGGTTCGTGAAGTTTTGCATGAGAAAATAGCTCAAAAGTGAAAGAGCCAAACAAGATTTTAAGCAAAGAGGAAAGATAAGCAAAGAGCTTATAAGCAAGAACCGTAGCATACTACATTAAGATTGTCATATCCGATCATCTTGGATCATATCACCGAAACACCTTACATATAACATACTTGGGATAGAGGTCGTTGCATTTTTGCCTAGTAGGTTGTGCACAAGTTTCGTATCCTCCTATTGTGCAATCATGCTAGCGTCTCTCGTGTATTGTGTAACAAGAGCATTTTCGTGGATTCCACATTTTGGCTCATTTTTGGTTTGCACAGTCCCACTTATCTATTTGCGTGTGTGTTTCCGTGTACATCTACTTGCTTGGTCTACTTGTTGCATTTGCAAATTTTTGAATCTTTTCCAACATTATTGAAGCTCACTTACAATTGCATCAAATTTTGTACCACCATCCTAACCAAGCTCCACCATAAGCTTTTACTTGTGTAGGTGTGAGAACCGACAAGGATTGGTACCAATAGTGCTATTTCATTGTCCGCATCTGAGTGAACTTGATTCATCGTCAACATCGGTCAAGGTACATTTGGTATAAGTTCTTCTCCTTCTCCCACTCACATTTTGCTTGGAATGATGGATAGGACAAGTACTTCTACCAACCCACTCTTCATCGAGCAATACGACGACATGTCATCATTCATCACCAAGAGCCACCTCTTTGGTGCACAACGAGCGTTGCATCAAGAGCAACAAGCTACGACCGACCGCATCGATAACCTCGCCACCGACTTGCGACTCTCCGAGCAACGTACAAAGGACTACTTCGACAACAAGCTTGATGCTCACAAGCAAGAGAACAATGCAAGGATGGACGAGATCCGCGCCTTGTTGGTGAATTGTCCTCCTCCTACTTCTTCATACTCAAGACGAAGCCGCTCAAGTCAACACTCCGACGACACCTTCTCCGGATCAAGTACACCGACATCGAACAATCTTTGACAAGCCGTGCGTCAAGACCGTCATGCATCTCGCAATCCGCTACATGACAAGCATTCACAAGAGCAAGTCGACGAGCAAGAACTTCGTCCTCCACCACATCAAGTTGTGTTTGCTCAAGCTCAAGAACGACAATGTCAACATCGCCAAGAGGAAGAACGAGCGCATCTACACCAAGAGGAACAAGACGCCGAGGCTCAACGTCTTCAACAACAACAACGTGAAGCACAAGCTCTTGAGGCGCAATGTGCCCTTCAAGAATCAAGTCAAGCCATTGCCAACCGCAATCGCGAACGGCGCAATCAAGAGGAAGCACTTTGAGAAGAAATCCAAGAGAGGAACTACCAACCGTGAGTGCAATGTCAAGCTCGACAAGCTCCTCCACAACCTCAAGTTCCACAAGAGCAAGTTGATCATGGACTTCCTCCACGCCAAGAGCAACATGAGGATGATTATCCTCCATGTCAAGGGCGTCATCATCACCATCGCCAACAACACAATGAAGAGCAAGGCTACGGCAAACTAAAATTCACCATGCCCAAGTTCAATGGAAGCAATCATCCCGAAGAGTACCTATCATGGGCATTGAAGGTCGACAAAATCTTTCGTTTGCACAACTATGAGGAAGAGAAGAAGATCGCTATGGCATCACTTGAGTTCCAAGACTATGTGCTCATATGATGGGAACAAGTCCTTGAGCACCGAGAAGCAAGAGGTGAGCCACCAATCACCACTTGGGCTCAAATGAAGGATGTCATGCGAGCACGTTTTGGCCCACCTACTACAACCGCGATCTCTTCAAGAAGCTCCAACTCCTCAAGCAAGGAACAAAGAGTGTTGAAGAATACTACAAGGAAATGGAGATAGCCATGATTTGAGCCAATGCCACGGAAGATGATGAGCAAACTATGCCACGTTTCTTGAATGGACTCAATCATCCCATCAAGAAGATCGCCGACTTCCAACCCTACTCCAACCTCATTGAGCTCGTGCATCAAGCTACCAAGGCGGAACGTCAAGTACAAGATGACTTCAAGTACGCCAAGTACTCATCCAAGACCTACGGCTTCTCCAATAACCAAGCTTCAACGACTCCTCAAACTTCTACCTCAACCAAGCCATCTTCAAGCAACGACAAGAAGTCAAGTTACAAGAAAACTTCGACAAGCTCAAGTTGTCTTCCTCCTACTACAAGCAACTTCAAGCCGCACGCTTCGTCATGTACTTCGACCGATGAGACCGTCAAGACAAGCTCCTTCAAGTGTTTCACTTGCGGCGGCCAAGGCCACAATTCCTACGAATGCACAAACAAGCGCACCATGATCCTCAACGATGATGGAACCTATGACTCCATGAGTGACGAGGAGATGGAAGCCCTTGAGCAAGTGGCCATGCACCGGAGAGTGAACGAGGATGAAGATGATCAAGTCTTTTGTGATGAGGATTCGAGCCCCGCTCTCGTTGTCTCCAAAGTCTTGCCTCTTCAACATCAACAAGAAGAAGACCAAAGATGCCACATCTTCCACACAAAGGCCGGCATCAATGGAAGGTCCGTCAAGGTCATCATCGATGGAGGTAGTTGTCACAACTTGGCAAGTGAAGAACTATGCTCCAAGCTTCAATTGGTCAATATGAAGCACCCGCACCCATACAAAGTCCAATGGCTAAGTGACTCCGGCACTATACGAGTTGAGCATACGGTCCAAGTCTCATTCAAAATTGGTGCATATGAGGACACTTTGGAGTGTGATGTCGTCCCGATGTCCGTTTGCCATCTCCTTCTTGGTCGACCATGGCAATTTGATCGTGGTGTCATCCACAACGGGCGTACCAATCACTATAGCTTCAAGATGAAAGGGAAGGAATATGTGCTACGACCTATGTCTCCTAGTCAAGTGATAGCCGACAAGCAAGCCACCCATCATGGAGAGAAGAGTGAGAAAGTGATCCACCAAAAAGTGAGTGAGAGCCACAAGCCAAACTTGAGCGTCTCTTCGCCTAGAGAGAAAAACCTAGTCCTATTTGCCACCAAAAGTGAGATGAGAGAAGTGTGTGAGAACCCATCGAGTGTTATGCACTTTGTCCTTGCGTGCAAGGATGGGGACCCCAAAACTAACACCTCTCACGAGCTACCTTTAGTGTTTCAATCTCTTTTGCAGGAATTCCAAGATGTTTTCCCCGATGAGCTACCTCCGGGTCTACCTCCTCTATGAGGCATTGAGCATCGAATCGACCTCATCCCCGGAGTGCCCCTACCAAACAAAGCTGCATTCCGCGTCAACCCCGAAGAAACTAAGGAGATCCAACGGCAAGTACAACAACTAATCGACAATGGTCATGTACGTGAAAGCTTAAGCCCTTGTGTCGTTCCGGTTATACTTGTCCCTAAGCAAGATGGAAGTTATCGCATGTGTTCCGATTGTAGACCCATTAATTCTATCACCGTTCGCTATAGGCATCCCATTCCTCGCCTAGATGATATGCTTGATGAACTTAGCGGTGCCGCCTTTTTCTCAAAAATTGATCTTAAAAGTGGCTATTATCAAATCCGCATACAAGAAGGTGATGAATGGAAAACCGCTTTCAAAACCAAATTTGGCTTATACGAGTGGTTGGTTATGCCCATGGGGTTATCGGAAGCTCCCGGTACTTTCATGATACTTATGCATTTTGTGCTTCGTCCTTATATTGGAGTGTTTGTTGTGGTTTACTTTGATGACATTCTTGTTTTTAGCAAATCCATGAAAGAGCATCTTAATCATATTGGGGCTGTTTTGCAAACCCTTCGCAAGGAACGTCTTTATGCCAACATTAAAAAGTGCATGTTTGGTGTTGACAAACTTGTTTTCTTGGGTTTCGTTGTCTCTTCCAAGGGTGCCCATGTTGACGAATCTAAAATTGAAGCAATTAAAACTTGGCCACAACACACCAATTTGCAACAAGTGCATAACTTTCTTGGCCTTGCGGGTTTTTATCGTCGCTTCATGAAAGACTTTAGCACTATTGTCGCTCCTTTGCATGCCTTGAGTAAGAAGAATGCTCCTTTTGTTTGGGGATCTTTGCAATCTACCGCTTTTGATGAGCTCAAGTCTTTGCTTACTCATGCTCCGATTCTTGCTTTGCCCAACTTTGACAAAACTTTTGAGGTTCATTGTGATGCAAGTCATACCGGAATTGGCAGAGTTTTGATGCAAGAAAAACGAGCCATTGCATATTTTAGTGAAAAACTCTCCGGTGCTCAACTTAACTATCCCATCTATGACAAAGAATTGTATGCTTTAGTGTGTGTGCTACATGTTTGGGAACATTATCTTAGACCTCATGAGTCTGTCATACATACCGATCATGAAACGCTTAAGTACTTAAAAGGTCAAACTAAATTAAACAAGCGTCATGCCAAATGGAGTGAATTTGTTGAATCTTTCCCCTATGTGATCAAGTACATTAAGGGTAAGGAAAATGTAGTTGCGGATGCACTTTCACGCATATGTACGCTTGTCACTAAACTTGAGTTGAAGGTTGTTGGTTTTGAGCATATAAAAGACTTGTATGCAAATTATCCTTCCTTTGCTACTCCTTATGCTAAGTGCTTGACGCATACTTCTTGGGAATAATATTACATCAAAGATGGTTATCTTATGAGAGCTAACAAACTTTGCATTCCCGAGTCTTCTCTTCGTTTGCTCCTTTTGCAAGAGGCTCATGAAGGCGGACTCATGGGACATTTTGGACGCGACAAGACATTCGCCGCGCTCTCCAAGAACTACTTTTGGCCCAAGATGTTTCGTGACATCTCACGCTTCACCAACCAATGCTCTACATGTCGCAAAGCTAAGTCTAAAGCTCAATCCCATGGTCTTTACATGCCTCTTCCTATTCCTTATCAACCTTGGGAAGACATTAGCATGGATTTTGTACTTGGTTTGCCTAGAACTCAAAATGGAAAGGATTCCGTGTTTGTTGTTGTGGACCGATTTTCTAAGATGGCACATTTCATCCCTTGCAACAAGATAGACGATGCTTCACACATTGCAAATCTCTTTTGTAGGGAAATCTTGCGCCTCCATGGAGTACCAAAGACAATCGTCTCCGACCGCGACGTCAAGTTCTTGAGTTACTTTTGGAAGACGCTATGCACCAAGCTCGGAATCAAGCTCTTGTTCTCATCCGCATACCATCCGCAAACCGACGGCCAAACGGAGGTGACGAATCATACTCTCTCCACTCTACTTCGCGTGTTGATCAAGAAGAACATTAAGGAGTGGGAGGCATGTCTACCCATCGCCGAGTACGCCTACAACCGTGCAAGACATTCGACGACCGGCAAGTCCCCTTTCGAGGTCGTCTACGGCTTCAACCCATTATCCCCATCGGACATTCTACCTCTTCCTCTACAAGAGCGCACCAACATGGATGCGAGTGCATGGGCAAGCTACATCAAGAAGATGCATGAGGATACAAGACACACCATCGAGCGCCAAGTACAACGACTAGCGACCAAGCTCAACGTCAACAAGCAACCCATGATATTCAACATCGGAGATCTCGTGTGGTTACACCTTCGCAAGGACCGCTTCCCCAATGAACGCAAGTCCAAACTTCTACCTCGAGCTGATGAACCCTTCAAGGTGCTAGCACGCTACAACGACAATGCATACAAGATCGACCTCTCGCGCGACAAGTACAACGTGAGCGACATCTTCAACGTCAAATATCTTTCGCCATACCATGGTGATGAGGATCTCGATCCGAGGTCGGATCTTTCCCAAGGGAGGGGAGATGATGCGGAGCATCCCGTGATCATCCCCATGGACACCACCTCGACTATCCAAGCTCCAAGTGGACCCATGACAAGAGCAAGGGCTCGTGCTATTCAATCCAAGGTGACATCACTCCTACTGGAGTTTCCCCCTTCTTCGAGTGAGACATGGCTACTGCCTAAGTCCGAGATGATGTGTGTGCTCAGGTACAATGCTCAAGCCACGGAGCCGAGAGTTGGAGAAGAAACGACAAGCGTCAACTCTCTGGACAGCCCGGAACTTCCGGCCAGAGCCTGGAACTTCCGGCACCCGGACCTTCCGTCCTACCCAGAGCTTCCGGCCTCCGTCGACTTTGACCAGCCCGGGCGTGCCAACTCTCTGGTTAGCCCGGAACCTGCCCGGAACCCGGCCCGGACCTTCCGGTCCGTGGAACCTCCGGCCCGCCCGGACCTTCCGGCCCCCGGACGCCAGCCCAGCTCCACCCGCGCCAACTCTCTGGTTAGGCCGGACCCTGATCGGAACCTCTGGCTCCCGGAACTTCCGGCCCCACCCGGAACTTCCGGCCCTGCCTGCGCGCGGCCACTTGGGCCGAGGCCCGTGTTACCCTTTCGCCCCGTAAACTATATATACTCTTCTCCTACCTACGTTTTAGGGTTAGCATTGTGATAGCTCATTTGAGATAGAGCATTGCTCATCCGTACCGGATCTACTCCTCGTGAGGGACCACACCTCTTCGGAGAAGATCCATCCGGATTTAAGGCCTCCATCCGGAGAAGACAATCAAGACCTCCTCACCGAGAAGAACGGTTACTCTTGTATCGTCCCTTGTTGACTTTGGATCTCGTGTTACTTTGTGCCTCGGTGATCTAGCACTTGTGTGATCATTTTCGTGTCGGTTCAGTGTTTCTCTTGTTTCCCCCCGTGATTTCCCTCGTGTTCTTCCGCGCGTTCTTCGTGTTCCTCGTAGGGATCCACTCCAAACGTGAAAGATCGGCCCCTAGGGTTCCGCCCTACATCACCAGGCAATGCACTATGCGGCCCGCCGAAGCTGCGCCACGTGGCGCCACCGGTTCGACGAAGGAGATGAGCTTCAGACCGCCGGGTTTGAGGGCGTTTCTGACTGTGACCCCTTCATCAGTCCGACGTGGCGGGTGTGCCCGGACGCACCCGAGCTCCCCATATCCGCCTCATATTTAGGCTGAATATGGGGGGTGCCAGACAACCCCGACGTTTGAGGCGTCCGTCTGGATCGAAAAGATGTGACCGATGAGTGACCGAACGGTTCGTCCAGGCGTATGAGGCGGGTTTGAGGGGTCCGGTTGTAGATGATCTTAAGATGCTATCAAAAGAGTGGTTGTGCAGCAGAACATTTAAAGGGCCGCCCAGAGTTTCGTGCGGGCGCGTCCACAAACGTTTAGGATGTCGAATTTGTGAAGTTCAGACTAGCCACAATGGGAGTAACTTCAGCAGTAACATCGAATCCAACTCATCAAATTTACTTATGTGGCAATGAGTTAATGAGGAAAGAGGTAGTTACAGTAACTTAGCTAGTTACTGTAACATCACATGTCCCAATGCAATATGAGTCTATAACATAATAAATGAAGCTTTGCATGTTACCACACTTATGTTACTACCCACTATGAAGGTAGTAACATAGTTTAGGGATATGCTTATGTTACTAGTGTATATTACTATGCACTATGGCTAGTCTCAGTTCTAAATGCTCTAATAACCAGTGCATGTTCCAAAAGACAGGGATCCTGAGATGCCAGCAAGAGGAGATCCGTCTCTGGACGTCCACGGTGGACTTGGAGCTGGCCGTGATGTCCGTCTCCATGACTCCCATCCTGGTACGGTTGGGCGTGGAAACAAGATGACACCGCGATACCAACAGACGGGGAGGATTGCTGGTACCGGTTGGAGCGTGGAAACACGGGAGCGATCATCAGCTCTGTAAGTGCTGGACGTGGACGGGCAACGGAACTGTGGGACTAATTGGCGCACCCCGTCGGGCGACGACGGCGACCACGACGCGTTGCCCGCCCAAAGCGCGGCTTCCCAATTTAATTCGTCCTCGCCCAGCCCTGCGTAGTGGGCGCCGTGTCAGTTCGTTTCGCGCTCCTAGTCGCCGGTCTGGTTGGTTGGTGCGGCGCCGCCCATGGCGAGCCAACCTTGTGCTGTCCCAGTATTCAATTCCCAACGCCCAGCCATACACCCAACCGTCCAACCATCGGCAGTACACTGTGTGAGACTCCTGTGAAGACCATCAACAACCACTCCGATGTGATCGTGTACATGTTTGTTTTCTTTTCTTTCGTTGGGATCGTGTACATGTTCCCAAATAGAATCACTAGGCTGTGTACTATCGGTGTGCTTGATCCCCCTCCCCGTTTCATGCGTGCTGTAAAAGGAAAATGATTACATCTTTAAAAGCAAAATATTTGTAGTTTCACACAGAAACGATATTTTGCGTACATGGAAACAACTCAGAAAAATCGATTCGCATTTGCGCTAGCCGTGTTTAGAAGCAGTATAAAAGTCGTCATCCGGGCATTGGTATCCTTCCATCCCCACCGAAAAATCGAATCAAACCACCTCCACCTCCGCCTCCACGCACGCTCGCACGCACGCTCGCCGCCACTGCAAGTTTGCAACCCCCTCCATCTCTCTCAACATCCCGAGCCTGCCCCAACCAATGGCGTCCACCAACGGCTACGGCAACGTCACCGGCGGCGGCCTCCCCACCCACACCGCCACCTCCAAGCCGCCCGTCGACGACCCGCGCCACCAGAAGCAGCGCCTGCGCCGCCGCCGCGGCTGCCTCTGCTGCGCGTGCCTCGCCGTCACCCTCGTCCTCGTCGCCGTCGTCCTCCTGATCCTCTTCCTCACCGTGCTCCGCGTCCGGGACCCGACCACGCGGCTCGTCTCCACGCGCCTCATCGGCGTCGCCCCGCGCCTCACCTTCCCGGCGCTCAACATCCAGCTCAACGTCACCCTCCTCCTCACGGTGTCCGTGCACAACCCCAACCCGGCCTCCTTCTCCTTCCCCTCGGGCGGCCACACCGACCTCACCTACCGCGGCGCCCACGTCGGCGACGCCGAGATCGACCCCGGCCGCGTCCCCAGCAAGGGGGACGGGGACGTGCAGCTGGCGCTGACGCTGCAGGCGGACCGGTTCGCCGGGGACCTGGCGCAGCTGGTCGCCGACGTGGAGGCCGGGTCGCTGCCGCTGGAGGCCAGCACCAGGATCCCCGGGCGGGTGGCGGTGTTCGGCGTGTTCAAGCGCCACGCCGTCGCCTACTCCGACTGCAGCTTCGTCTTCGGCGTCGCGGAGATGGGCGTCCGCAGCCAGGAGTGCCGCGACCACACCAAGCTCTGATCCTACCGACCTTCCTTCGTCCGTCCGTTCGACGGTGTCCGTCTCCGCCGCGCGCGTCGCCGGAGATGGAGGCGAGGAGGATCCCTTTTTGTGCCATGTTCGTTTGATACGCACGGCACGTGTGGGTGGGGCCGGCGACGTCGTTGTCATCACGGAGAGAAGAGAAAAGAGTTCTAGAATTCGTTCCTGACGGTGCTTCATCATCAGTATAGTACAGTACTGCTGTAGTTAGTCTCGGCCTTGGGTAGAATTAATTTGTCGTTTCAGTTGTTTCCATTGCTAGGCTTGATCTTGCGATTTTGATGGAATTTTCTTGTACAGAGACAGGGTGGACTAGTATACACGGATATTGCTTGCTCTTATTGTTCATCACATCATCATCATGTGTTTAGATTCTTGCTTAGTGCGCACGAATCCTAAGCACGGCCTCATCTTATATTATGCTTATATATAGCTTGCTGTTACGGGGTCGCTCGGAGACCTTCCTCGAGTGCTTGATGTTCTGATTACTCTACATAATCCTCTAAAGCCAAGCCAGACCACCTGTGCTGAAAGCTCAAAAAAAGCCACCTGTGCTGAAAGTAATTTTTAGGTTACAATATGGTGGATTCGTGATGCCACCAAATATGTCGGCAAATAAAGTCAAACAAACATAAGCAGTGAAAAATAAACCCTGTTTCTAGTCCTGTTTCCTCTGATCAATGAAAGCTCCCCTTTTCCTCACAAAGGGGACGAAAAAGGATACAAATGCCAGGGATAAATCGAGGCCGTCAGCCAGTCCATCAGAAGCTCTATCTGACGGCTAAAATTAACAGGAAGAGCAGCCATCAATCATCATGACAGACCAGCACGATTAATAAGGCAGATGAATTACAGCTCGGCACAATTAACACTACTAGTACGCCAGCAGCTCACCCTACACCAGTCGCATCAAACCAAGCCGTGTTCGAATTCGCCACTGCGTCATTTCGGTGTCACAAGAGAGTATTACATCCAAGTGCAAAGGAAAGCCAAGCAAAGATGAATCTGCAACAGTTCCTTAAGTTCAAGGAAAGCACAGAGAGACAACAAACTATTTTTCAAGATTTACAAAACGCTAGGCCGAAAGCCCACAAGGCACATGTGCTGGTACTACTACATCAATGATCAATCAGGGCAGTAAGACTGGGCTTAGCTAAAATTAAATGAAAACTAAACATAGATTTTACATGTATAACTTAAGGCTGCTTCCTACTCAAGCATCACTGCTAGCTCTGTACAGCTTCAGAGTTAGCAAAGTTACCACTGACAGACATGCCTCTGTAGGATGCCAAGAGAAACGCACCAAGACCATGTTCCCAAAGGAACAGGCTCAGCTCTTATTGTCTTCAGCGAAAAGAGTCTTGGGACTCACAGAACCGAAGTCGAGCTTCCGGCAGATGCCTGGGCTGAGCTTGATCATCTTCAGAGATGGTCGCAGAGGAGCATCCGGGCAGGTGTCCGCGATGCCGGTAAGCAGAGGCTTCGATTCAGGAGTCTTGTAGCTTTCAGATGGGATAGCAGCATCTATCAGAACAGCCTCCCCATCTCCAGTTGCCTCCAGCGCTTGGTTTGAGATGATCAGATCAAGAAACATCTTGCAGATGCCCTGGAGATACAGATCTTCCTCCTCCGAATCATCAAACTCAAAGCTTAACCTCTTGACTGGGAAGTCATCAGATTCAAAAATGAGCTTTCTGCGGGAGAGGGTCTCTACTCCCCTAACCACGTTCTTCTTCGGCGCACCGCAGAGCACCTCCTCTGGTCCTGGAGCAAAGGGGTCAAAGATGTTTCCCCTTGGTGTTTGACAGCCCAGTGAAATACTTTCATCTGAAACCTTGCTAGAGATGGACATTTCTAGTGCAACCACATTCAGAGTGGTTGCATCAGCAACATTACCCTCGTTATTCTCAAGATCACAAACTGTGCCAAGGGATTCTATGTCTTCCTTGTTTCCCAAGGGAAGTTGCAAACCAAATTCTTTACTGGCACTCTTCTTCAGCACATCTACAACTGTGGAATCACATTCCACGACTTCTGAGACTTCAGTGTCGCTATTATCCAGCACCACATGATCTACGGCAGGTAATGCGGATTCAGCCCCCGCCATGTGGAGAAGTGGTTTCTTCTGAAAATAAATGTTATACTCAAACAGACTATACCACTCTCCCACTTCAGTATCAAAACCTGCAACAAAGAAAAGGTCAGTATAACGGTAGATACTACCAAAAACTACCAAATAAATAACAAAAGACATTTCACAGAACTACACAACAAAAAGGAGTGCAAAAGGATCCTGCCACTCGGTAAAATATTTAAAGGTTGGACAATTTCAGAATAAACAGGGTGCACAGTCACAAAAGAAGTGACAGCAGCAGCAGCAGAACATACATTTGGAACAGAACGCTTTCAGAATTCAGATTGCTACATTACGTCATCCTGTTGATGCAAAGACGAGCTTCCGGGCGTGCTTGAGATAAAAAAACATTACATCATCTAGACAAAATTACATCATCCTTCCAAAAACAATCATCTAATATAAAATTAAGCTGATCTGCAACTATGCTTCATATACATTACAGAATCGAGACTGAAGATATATGTACTACACCTACGTAGACGTGAGTCGCACAGCAATTGTCGGCATCCTTATGACCACAGTTCCCCAGATTAGTTGATTCGCTAAACCAAAAGTATTTCAGAAACACGCATCCCTAATATCGCAATACATGAAGAATTGCACGGTCAAATCAAAGCCTGGCAATTACCTCGCGAACGCCTAGTGGCAACTTATCAATCGGAGAGAACAATTGCATACACGATAGATTGGACAGCGGAACAGGCGAAATGAGGAACACCGGAACCAGATCTGCGAGGGGAAAGGGCACGATACCTGTTTCTATCTTGATTCGGCCGAAGATTGGTCGCCGATTAACATCCCCGAGATCCCCCCGCAGCACTCCCAGCTTGGCTCGACGAGGGATGGACGGATGGAGAAGAGAGGGAGGGCGTCGGCTGGCGGCGCTGCTCTGGTGGAGGAGAGCAGGGGGGCAGCTGCGGCGCGGATCGAGGGAGACAGAGGAGATGGAGAGGAGCAGTGGGGAACTGGGGAGGGAACCCTAGGATTCCGTTATTTATACACGCGCGTGAGAATTCCCGCGCCAATTTTTTTATGCCAAGATTTTCTATGCGCGCCAAAAGCAGGTTTCCTTTTTGGCTTTTTTATCTTGCCAAACAGAGCATTCGTGCATATCCTGTCAATGGCTCGAGGAACAGCTGGATTAGATCCGATTTTAATTAATCGCGCCATCTTTTCTTTTTCTTAGCGCCAAAGATCTTGCGAGCTGCTGCCATGTGGGCCCCCCTAGTCCGGCACCGGCGGGTGAGGCATTACGAGTTTTGTGATGAAAAAGAGCACCCTCAGATTTAGAGTTTTGCGAAATTATACCTTGTACTCAAATGTTTCAGCTTTGGAATTTTTACACATATAACCCTCTGCCAAACTAAAATTATGAAACCACCCTCTTTGTAACCAATTGCTACAAATATTATGGTGGAAGGTTGGCTAGACGTCAAATTCCTCCACACCAACGGGCAGAGCAGGGTCCCCCATCAACATAGATGACGAAAGCAGCATATAGCCATCGCAAATGGATGAAGGCCACGTCGATCTAGTGGCGGCGGTGCATTCCACCATGCAGGATGGTGGAAGGCAGGGAACGGTTACGCGACGGCACGTTGGGACAAACTTTGTCGGGCTTACTAGATCACGCGTAGATTCTGCCGCTGATAATGACGTAAGGGGTATTGTCTCTTCTGTCAAGGTGGTGGAAGGGCACGTGTTATGTCAGACATGCGGGGACATTGAGCTTTCCGCCATTGGCAGTGGCGGGAGGGCCTCTTATTTTGGTGTGAACGGTTTTCTACTCACATATCTCGTCATTTCCTCCTACAGTTCCTACCCGTTAAAATCTCGCTCGACCTCCTTCAGTATTCATCCAAGCAATCATCTCTCTCTCTCACGCCACCCCTCTTATACATATACAGCGTGTTCCAATGTTCCTCGTTTTGCTTGTTGGTGATGATGTTTGCTGCAAGGTGAAGTAGTCTATGGATTTTTGGTCGTGCATGGGTATGCAACTTTTCATATGCGTCGGTTATGAGTACTGGTCCAAACTCCAAACAATGTTCCGTCGGGGGTTGAAGGGGAAGATGGAAGAGATTCAAAGATGGAGGCAGAGCGTCATTTGTTTTAAGGAGGAGTGATGCAAGAAGAGGGGCGTCCAAGCAGTTCATTGGGTGGAGAGAGCGATGAACATCACCAAGCAACGGATCCGCCTTCTAGACCGAGGAAATTAAAGCATGGTGCACCAAGTACAACATTAAGGCTGACTATGCCTTCGTCTACCACCCATAAACGAACGGGCGGGTCGAATCAGCCAATAGAGTGGAATAAAACCTTGGCGATTCTATCCCCGGAGGAGGCCAATAACAAATAGGTCGAGGAGCTTGACTATGTGTTATGAAGCTTATGTACAACCCCAAACTGATCCACCGGGTACACACCATTTTTATGGTGTACAATGCCGAAGCCATTATTCCTACACGATGCACATCGAGTATGTCTATACGAGGAATGAAAGGCCGAGCAGAATCGACAAGACGGTCTAGACGCCCTAGACGAGGAGCACGACGTAGTTAAAGCACGTTCCTCCTTCTACCAATAGCAGGTACAATGATACCAGTAGCGCGAGGTCTGGTGAAGGCATTCAATGTTGGCGACCTAGTCTTGTGATGCCACCTAGATAAACCTATTCAACATAAATAGTCCGCACCTTGGGATGGTTCGTTCATCATCAACAAAGGTGCTCGCTGGAGCAGCATATGGGATCCGAGGTACCAAGGACAATCGCTTGGAACCGAAACTCTGGACTATTACCCTGTTGTTTCTACGGCTAGCCAATTTACATCTTCTCTTTTATTTTCGATTAGCCATTAGAACTAGTTTGGATATTTTTTTTCACAAGCAAAGTTAGACTCAATATTGTGTCCTTTATTGACTTTTGTTTTTTCCTAGCTTTTGGATCCTTGTTAGCGGCCATGATATGGCTCATGGCCACACATCACGCGACACAAATTTGACTGGGGGCTGTTACAGTACCTCAGCCGTGGCCTATTATAGCTAAAAAAGTATCCGGAGACACTCGTCGCATGCCGCCCGCTTGGGCGATGCTGACCCTTCCAAATAATTTCAGGACATGATATGCATTGAGTTCGACTTGTGACTTTTTGCTAAGCTGGGATGCCTAGCTCCTATGTTGCCACCTTATGTTTCCGCAAGTTCATCTAAGGGTGTAACAAGCCTCTATGATTGTTACTTCTGGGGTCATCCTATTTAAGTCCCTCAGGTGGAAGAAGCCGAAAGCTAGCAGTTGCACTGCACGAAACCAGTAGGCACGGGGGAAGTGAAAATTACAGTCCCTTTAGGGGAATGCATTGGACTTGATCCTACTCGGCGAGCTACGCAAAAATTATTTGCCTTCCTCGGAAAACATACGAGTTGACGACACTAAAAGTTGTAAAATATGATATCTCAAACGAGGGAACCGTTGGAGGATCTCTCTATCCGAAACATTGGCTACATTAAGCACCCAAATAATTGCTCCCTCTTTGACTTGCGTTTAGACCAATAGGTAGGATTGCCTTGTACCAAGCGAAGTCCCCCCAACGAAGGGTTGACACCAGGAACACTCCTCATTTGCCTATGGCTAAGGAGGTAGAAGCTGATGGTTGGTTAACGCAACTATTTTAAATATGCAGGTCCGAGCAACACCGAATACATGGCCATTATACACAAGTGTCAATACAGCAAAAGGTGGCCTAAAGAATAATTCTTTACAGACCAACAATAAGTTTATCTAACCGGCAATCCTTTTGCAATATCCGGGGAAAAGGCATGACCTTCTCGAAGTTGATGTCCGGCCTGATTTCCTCCCCATCGTCACTGCAGGGCAAACCATGGCAATGTTCTCGATATTCAACATCGAAATATGCGTTTGGAGCATGGCTCACGCTTGTTGAGCACTTTATAGGCATGCCAAGATCTTCCATACTGTCGGTGTCAAAACCGGCGGATCTCGGGTAGGGGGTCCCGAACTGTGCGTCTAGGCGGATGGTAACAGGAGACAAGGGACACGATGTTTTTACCCAGGTTCGGGCCCTCTTGATGGAGGTAAAACCCTACTCCTGCTTGATTAATATTGATGGTATGGGTAGTACAAGAGTGGATCTACCACGAGATCAGAGAGGCTAAACCCTAGAAGCTAGCCTATGGTATGATTGTTGTTCGTCCTACGGACTAAAACTCTCCGGTTTATATAGGCACCGGAGAGGGCTAGGGTTACACAGAGTCGGTTACAATGGGAGGAGATCTTCATATCGAATCACCAAGCTTGCCTTCCACGCCAAGGAAAGTCCTATCCGGACACGGGACGAAGTCTTCAATCTTGTATCTTCATAGTCCGGGAGTCCGGCCAAAGGTCATAGTCCGGCCATCCGGACACCCCCTAATCCAGGACTCCCTCAGTAGCCCCTGAACCAGGCTTCAATGATGACGAGTATGACGCACAAATTGTCTTCGGCATTGCAAGGCGGGTTCCTCCTCCGAATACTTCATAGAAGATGTTGAACACAAGGATAGTGTCCGGCTCTGCAAAATAAGCTCCACATACCACCGTAGAGAGAATAATATCTGCACCAATCTAATCTGCTGACGTATTCCGCAGCGTGACATCACGCCACGGCCAAGCCTTTATTCGAAACATTTTATTGTTCCACCTCAGCATGTTTAACGAGGCGGTTTCCTTGGCACGTCTTGTCAAAGCAGAGATCGTGTCCCCTTATTCCGGGATTCTCATCAATACGGGCGTGGGTAACCCAATCGTGCCTTTGGTATGACTCCCTAATTGAAAGCGAGTCCCAAACGGTTATGGGGAGGGCTCTTGGTATTCAACTCCTTTATAAAGAGACCAAGGCTCGACTCCTTTCTTTTCAATCCAATCGAATCCGCCCCTCACTTCGAGTTCCAACACCCAAAGCTCTAGTTTTAGGCGCTTCGGACCTTCGACGATGTCCGGCTCCGACCTTCAAGGCCGGTGGATGCCTTCCTCCGTTACGGAAGAAGATGTGCGTAAGCTGAGAGATGCCAGGTATCTAACCGGCAAAATCTCGCATAGGCTGCCTGCTCAAGGGCAGGCCATTCCCACTCCCCAGTCCGGTGAGAGCTTGGTGTTCACATCTCACTTCCTTTGGGGGCTAGGCTTCCCGATTGATCCCTTCGTGAGGGGGCTTATGTTTTATTACGGGCTGGAGTTCCACGACTTAGCTCCGGAGTCCATCCTCCAAATCTCACCATTCATTGTTGTGTGTGAGGCCTTCCTCCATATTACTCCTCACTTCGGATTGTGGCTTAGAACCTTCAAGGTGGAACCGAAGATGATCGAGGGGCAGCACGCTGAGTGCGGAGGAGCTATAATAAGAAAGATGGCCGACGCTCCATGGCCCGAGGGCTCTTTTCAAGAGGAGTTCGGCTTATGGCAACGGGACTGGTTTTACATCACAGCCCCCAGGGGCACCACATGGGTGGCGCCACCTGCTTTTCGCTCGGGTCCCCCACCACGGCTAGCGTCATGGGTCAATGAAGGGCTTATTTGGGGGCCGCCCAAAGACATGCCCTTGCTGCAGGACCGCATTCGAGATCTTCTAGAAAGAGACATCAATTTGACCGTAGTGGCGCAAGTTATGCTGATTCGCCGCACACTGCCCTGCAAACGTCGCCCTCTCCGCCTGTGGGAATTCAACCCGGAAGGACCGCGAGTCCTCCAACACTTTATGGGCATGACGCCCGTGGAGATGTACAAATTGTTCTTCGGATCACAAGCAAGGTGTCCGGATTTGTCCGAGGACGCAGGTCTGAGCTGCAATCGCCCGGACGCTCGAGTAAGTAGCTCCGTATTTGGACATGCCACCCGTGTTTCCATCATAAAATTACCCTTAACAGAGTTGTCCTTTGAACAGGAGTGGATAGTGAAGGAAAATCTTATCAGGTGTCCAGCCCCCCTGCCCGAGACCCCGCCGAATCCCATGCTAACCAGGATGCTGGAGGTCGTGCTTTTGGCAGAAGGCGAAGGGGGGAACCAAGGAGCTACCGCCTCCGCGAAGGAGGATGTTAGGAAGGGAAGACTCGAAAATTCCCCCGACCAAGGAAAGAAAAGGACTGCCTTTGAAGACCCGGAGGTGATGGCCTCAAAACGGGGGAAGAAATCTTCGCTAGAGGGTTCGGCACCGGAGAACGCCCCGACCGAATTGCACCCTCAAGGGGACCCGCTCTCCCCCAAGCCGTAAGTGAAGGGAGGGGTTCCATAATGAGTGACATTCCTGTTTTATTTCTGAGGAAGATAACTGAAATATTACCTTGCAGTTCGGATCTCAACCCTTCTCAACAGAGTTCATCTTCAGGGGATCTTCGTCCGGAGATGATAGAGAGCGAAACGCCTCCCCTTGTTGCACCGTCTCACGAGGCAGGCGACCCCGAGGTGTCGTCTCGGAGGGGTTTTCCAAGTCCGGACCCTGGAAAAGGTCGTTAGGCTAGTCCGGCACCCTCTGGTGCGTGGTCGGAGGGGCTAAAGGATCTGCTTGGGAGGGCGTCCATCTCAGAAGAACATCGTATGTTGATGAATACGGTGATTGGAAGGATTTCATCCACGGAAAGCGGATTGTACGAGGCGGCTAGGAGTTTACTAACAGGCTTTGAGGTACGTAAAAAGGTGTACCTTTTGGTAGAGCCGCATATTAAATGCGCCCTATATAAATAGTAGCCCCTGAGACTCTGTGTGTCGTCAAGAGTGACGGCGCGCAGAGGATCATAACCCCAGGTATAATATGTCACCTATTTTATGAAGGTGGCGAGGCGTTCGGTGGCTAGCCGGACTGATGAATCTGCCGAGCTAAAGCGGCAACTTGACGTGGCGGATGCCGACATCGCGCTTGTGAATAAGCGGCTAGATGAGGCACAAGGTATGTTCCAAAGACATCTGATAAGAGGAGTTTGGTGCGCGTGCCTTATAAGATATGTGCTTGATGCAGATAGTGCTGCTGCCGTGGAGAACCTTCGGGCGGAACTTGCCCAAGCCAAGGAGCAAGCAAGGAAAAGTGATGCGGCTGCCGTGAAGGCATCTGAAGAGCTAAAAGCCGAACTGGCTGCTCACTGCCAGAGCAAGAGAGTAATGGCTGAGATGGCTATAAAATTGAAGGATGCTGCTGACCGCTGTAAATTTCTTGAACAAGGAGATAAGGCGGATCAGAAGGATCTTGAAAAGATCACTGCCGAGGCCAAGGATACTCGCTCTGCAATGAGAGCTATGAAGGAGGAGTTGCGTCAGGCCGGAGATATCACGGCTGGAAAGCCCTATATGCTGCGGATGAAGTACGGAGACCCCAAGTATGCTCCGTTAGACCGGCAGTGGAGTGCCGAAACACTTATCTGGATTTGGCAGCTAGTGCAGCAGACGTGACCGAACACTTCCGCGACCGAGGTGACCATGGATTGGAAGAGCTTTTTTGGTCGCAGTTCCACAATCCAGAACACCCACTATCGGTATCCGACCATTTGGCCGCCTGGGCGGAGCTGAACAGGTTATCCAGACTCGCCATGAGGTATGTTGCGAGTCGTCTGTGGCCGGAGAAGCCGGAGCCGAAGAGTTATTTTGGCTTGGTGCAGCAGTTCCTTGGTTCGGTGCCGCATGCTGATGCAATGAAGAGGTCAGCGTCCATAGAGGGCACACAGATGGCTCTTGCCCGTGTCAAAACATACTGGGCGGATATGAAGGCCAGTGTTGTTGCATCTCGGGATTCAGACGAAAGCCGAGTACCTGCCAAGCACTACTTTGAGGAAGTTCTTCATGGCGCTCGTTTAATAGAGTCGCAGTGCTCGAAGGATGTTGTGTTTGAATAGCGTGTACTATTGTAAAACGAATATTTTGATAGAATATAAAGGCTTTTTATACTTGTGCTTGCAAGAATTATGATGCCTCATGTGTGGCCGTTTAATGTATATGTGTATATAACCTAAAAGATGGCAGTCGTTGGCTTCAGCCCCCACACATAGAATGCGGGGATGTTCGCAAAAAGGCGCCTTTTCACACTTAATCCAACGTCTTGGTCCTATAAAGGAGGTGGTGGCACAGCGAACTAGGCAACCGGACTATAATGCTTTATCACTTTCACTTAGCCATAGGAGTTTGACAGTGGGGCTACTGAATAGCCCCTAGGGGCACCGCGCTCACCCGAATTCGGGGCGCGAGTGTGCCTGATCGGGAAGCGGACCTTCGGTAATGCGGAGGAATCCTAAAGATTCTGAAAGTCATCGAGTGGTTGACCAGTCTCTCGCTATATCATGACAGTCAGTTTTCGGCTTTCTCTACTGAGGTGCTCGCCTGGCCGAACCGGGGCACAATCGCAGTAGTTCTCCTGGTGCCGCCTTAGCCGATAGAGTGGAACGTAAGGCAGCAAAAGACAGGAGCCGGGCAAACCCAACATTTGACCAAAGACATGATTCGGAGCTGATGCATACAAGGCCAAACTCGCGACGCCGAACACTCCCTAAGGTATTTGGTCTTTCTGAGGACGGGCCGAACAATAACCCTTTGGTAAAAAAGCCCCTGGTGTCCAGGTACGTACAAAATTCTGGCGTGGCCACATGCCAAGACGCCAGCCTCCTCCTCGGCTATAGTGAAAAACCGGGGGATGGTATCAACAAGAGACAGTAAGAAAGGTTTACGCAGGGTCTTAATCTGAAGAGAATCCTTAGAACGGGTCCCCACTGCACGTCTGCGCCTGTGTCTCCGTTGTGCCGTATCCTGGACGGGCGTAGCATAATGTTCATCTGCGAAAGAGAGGGACTTTAGTGAAAAATAATCGTGCGAGAAATCTATATTAGAATAAACAAATTATAACACTGAGGCATGAGTTGGATTGGGCCGTATTGTCTCCTGGTGTGAACACGCGGAGCCCCTTGTACAAGGTTATGCGGCTGTTAGGCCTTTGTATGTTTACGCCGGACTTGTCGAACCATGTTCGGGGTATTGAAGCTGGATTAGTGTGCAGCTGTCAAGGCGGCCGCACCATTATCCGTACTTCATGGATCAATTGATATTTCCCTTTAGTGAGATGATGCCTCGCGGACCGGGCATTTTGAGTGTGAGGGATGCATAATGCGGTATTGCGTTAAAGCGGGCGAAAGCTTCGCGTCCCAGTAGCGCTTGATAGCGACTTATGGACGGGGCGATGTGGAAGGTTAGCTTTTCGCTTCGCGAGTTGTCGGGTGAGCCGAACATGACTTCTAACAATAGGGAACCCATACTCTGGGTATCTGGGCCCGGCGTGATTCCTTGAAAGGAAGTGTTGTCATGGCGAATTGTTGCTGGGTTTATCCCCAGTTTGCGGATTGTGTCCTAATATAATAGGTTTAGGTCACTGCCGCCGTCCATTAGGACTTGTGTAAATTGGAGGCCGTCAATAATCGAATCCAAGACCAAGGCAGTCCAGCCTGTGTTCCGGATACCTCTGGAGTAATCCTGATGATCGAAGGTGATTGGTTGTAACAACCAGTGACGGTGCTCCTCTGGGGTGGGACGTGTGGCGCGTATATTTATGGGCGCCGTTCTGTATTTCCCTGTTGTCACCTGGAGTGAATTTACTATTTTGACTTCTTGTGGGAACTTCTTTTGTTCTCCGTTGTTCTGCTTGTGGGGCGCGTCGTCATCCTCACTTGGTGTGTCGAGCCCCTTGTGTTCGGCATTGAGTTTGCCGGATTGCTTGAAGACCCAACAATCTCGGTGAGTGTGGTTTGCAGGTCTCCCGGGAGTAATGTGGATTTGACATATTTTGTCCAAGATTTTGTTGAGGTTGGATAGCTCATCCCTGTCATCTTTGGGGGGCGGCTTTTTCTGATTTTGCCGAGAGCTTTTGAATCCGGCGTTTACTGCTGTGCTCATTGGGCTGTTGTCCTTGATCCGGCGCGATTCTTTATTACGGCGCGGTTTCCCGTTCCCATCTCTGGATTCGGACGTATTCGGGTCGCTGGTGCTGCTTCTTGCCAACCAGCTATCCTCTCCTACACAAAAGTGGGTCATGAGGCTTGTTAATGCGGCCATTGTTCTTGGCTTTTCTTGGCCGAGGTGTCTGGCGAGCCATTCGTCTCGGACGCTATGTTTGAAAGCTGCTAGGGCTTCAGCGTCTGGACAATCGACTATCTGATTCTTTTTAGTAAGAAATCTGTTCCAGAGTTTCCGGGCTGACTCCCCGGGTTGTTGAGTTATGTGACTCAAATCGTATGCATCCGGGGGTCGGACATAGGTCCCTTGGAAATTTGCCCGGAAAGCATCCTCGAGCTCTTCCCAACTTCCCATGGTGTTTTCGGGGAGGCTTTTAAGCCAATGTCGGGCTGGCCCTTTGAGCTTAAGGGGTAAATATTTTATTTCGTGGAGGTCATCTCCTCTGGCCATGTGTATATGGAGTATATAATCCTCGATCCAGACTCCAGGGTCTGTTGTTCCGTCGTATGCTTCTATGTTTACGGGCTTGAATCCCGCTGGAAATTCATGATCCAGTACCTCATCGGTAAAACATAGGGGGTGCGCGGCGCCCCTGTATGTGGGTGCGCCGCGATGTTCGGATATTTTTTGTGTTGCATTGCTCAATGGAGCTTGCTTTCTTGGCTCGTAGATGGATCTGGTCGGGCCGTTTTTCTGATGCGAATCTTTGTGTGGCTCGCGTGCCGCATTGAATGCGGCGCCCTTTGTTGGTGGAGGTCGATCGTGGGGTCGTCTATCCGACCTGGTGACTTCCTTGTTTTTTGGTTGTGGGGGCTCTAGGGCCTCTTCATCAAATTCTGGTAGTAATTTCCGCTTCGGAAAGCTCTTTGTGTGACGACTGTTGCCGTACTTGTGTGCGGTATTGAGTACTTTGCTCCATCTTATTCTGATTGCATCTTCCGCTGTTTTGAGCTTCCGCTTCTGCTTTTTCAGGCTACGTGCGGTGGCGACAAGCCTTTGGTGGAGGTTCTGGTGCTCCAGCGACTTGTCCGGCGTGAGGTCGTCCAGACTATTATCTTTGCTGGGGCCGGATTGTTCGGTTTGTCCACCTTGTTTGGACGGTTGCTCGATGGCATGTTCGTCTTTTGTTGATTCGCCCTGCTTCATGGCTGGGTCTCTGTCGAGGTGGGGCTTGGCGTGGCGCTTACGCCGCCGCTTTGATTGTTTTCTAAGGGAACGATCCCTGGTTGTGCCCTTTTGATCCTCGTCGTTGCTTCTTTTAGGTGTGTCCACCATGCATACATCGTGTGATAAGGCGATTGTGCGGCGCTCTATAGGCGCTGGTTCTTGGTCGTCTCCTTCATCGGCGTCCATATCGTCGATGTCTTCAGAGTCGAAGTCGACCATGTCGGTTAAGTCGTCGACAGTGGCTACGTAGTGGGTGGTGGGTGGGCTTCGAAATTCTTCGTCATCCGCATCCCAACCATGCTGACCATAGTCCGGCCAGGGCTCTCCTGACAAAGAGAGAGACTTTATTGAATTCAGGATATCGCCAAAGGGCGAGTGCTGAAAGACGTCCGTGGCGGTGAACTCCATGATCGAAGCCCAATCGGGTTTGATTGGAAGAGGTGCGGGAGGTTCAGAATTCAGAACGGAGTCCGGCACCCTGGAGTCATAGGCCTCGCAAAGGACTAGGCTGGTCTTCGGCTCTATCACCGTAGAGATTGCGGCTCCTGGGGTGGCGTCCAACCATCCGGCCCCAACTGGCGCAGTCGGCTCCGAGCTAATGGTCGGAGCGGGCACCTGAGCAACGCTCTGGGTGTTGTCCGGTGGCAGAGCTAAATCATGCCCATCGTGACAGTGCGGCGTGCTCGGCCGTTGCTTGAATCCGTCGAAGATTAACTCCCCGCGGATGTCGGCCGTGTAGTTTAAACTTTCAAACCTGACCTGATGGCCAGGGGCGTAGCTTTCGATCTGCTCTAGGTGGCCAAGCGAGTTGGCCCGCAGTGCGAAGCCGCCGAATACGAAGATCTGTCCGGGGAGAAAGGTCTCACCCTGGACCGCGTTGTGGTTGATGATCAAAGAAGCCATCGGGCCTAAAGGTGACGACACAGATGAACTCTCAATGAAAGCACCAATGTCGGTGTCAAAACCGGCGGATCTCGGGTAGGGGGTCCCGAACTGTGCATCTAGGTGGATGGTAACAGGAGACAAGGGACACGATGTTTTTACCCAGGTTCGGGCCCTCTCGATGGAGGTAAAACTCTACTCCTGCTTGATTAATATTGATGGTATGGGTAGTACAAGAGTGGATCTACCACGAGATCAGAGAGGCTAAACCCTAGAAGCTAGCCTATGGTATGATTGTTGTTCGTCCTACGGACTAAAACTCTCCGGTTTATATAGACACCGGAGAGGGCTAGGGTTACACAGAGTCGGTTACAATGGGAGGAGATCTTCATATCGAATCGCCAAGCTTGCCTTCCACGCCAAGGAAAGTCCTATCCGGACACGGGACAAAGTCTTCAATCTTGTATCTTCATAGTCCGGGAGTCCGGCCAAAGGTCATAGTCAAGCCATCCGGACACCCCCTAATCCAGGACTCCCTCACATACCTTGACCCGCTTGCGAGCAACTTGAAGACGTCGGCCAAGAGCAGCTTGGTACCCCGGTAACTTTTCCTTTGGCCATCGAGCCAGAAAACCTTCTCCATAGGTGATCCCCTCAGTTGATGTAACTCACTCAACCTCATCAAGCCGTTCTTTAAGAACATCCCGACATCTTGAGTTGGCAGATTGAGCAGAATAGCTAAAAGGGGAAAAGCGTGTTCAAAACATTAAGACAAGTAACTACAAAAGACAAGGATAGAGATCATACGTAAAGTCGCTTCTTGAAATAAGCTTGCATGCATGTTTTGTCTCCTGCTTGATAGCAACCAGTCGAGATTTGAGCTCTTCCAACTCCAACCCTTGTTTTTTCCGGCCAGCTTCATGTTTGCATCCTTAAGATTGTTACAGTCTTTGATGCGCCTCCTAAGAAAATTACGCCCGACAAACTCCTGTGATGGGAAGTAGTGTGCGTGTTACCAAACACTTTATAGATCCTTTTCTAGAGTAGCGACACGCTTCGCTACACAAGAAAATCATGTGAGTAAATCACCATAAGCCCAAAAAGGGCCACACAACAAGGGTTGGGTAAGTTATTTTACCCGAAGCCTCTCTAGTAGCTTTATCGATATGCTCGACCTCCTATTTCGACTCCTCAAGATGTGACTTGACCAGTGCCAACTCTTTGAACAGTTGGCGGGATTTTTTTTGTGACTCTTGTGAAAGATATAGTCGGCATATTTAATCGAGGATGTCGATGCTCAGGTCGGCCGCTGGCGCTCAACCTAAGGCTTGAGGGCTACTGGATTCTATTTTTTTACAACTATATGTCCTTGAGAGGGGTTTTCTCAATCCTTAGGTCAAATGCAGACACTCGGCCATAGTCTCGGGGGCTACTGCACTTTGCGGTTTTCTCTTGTATGGATCCGAGTTGTCTTCTGACGTTCTCCTTGTCAAAGCGACACCTTAGATAGAGTTCAAAACATGTCAAGTTTGCTCCGATGTGTTGAGGGATACTTGGTATTCAACGACTCATCCTTCCAGTAGTAGAGAAACTTCTTACCTCCAAGTCCTTGGAAAAAATGTGGCAACATCCTTAAGCCCCAGGCGGGCAACACTGATGTGCTCATCCACTGACTGAAGAACCTCTTATTATTGGGCTGTGAAAGCCGTGTTATTCAACAAAACCTTCTTCTCCTGATTATGTAACATTCTCTTGGACTCATATTGAGTCACGTATATCATCGACAAATCAGCCTGGGCGGTGCTTCGGGCACCCTCAGGAGCCGTCGTGCGTGGAGGAACCGCTGGTTCCGCCTTTGAACCTAGCACTGGAGGCGTGGAAGTTCTATCCCTAGCGGCACTGCTAGATCTACGAGACAAAGGTCATGAAGGGTTCTTTGAATAAGCCATACATATCTCTTTAAAAGAACTAGGAGTTCATGCTTACCGAGTAGAAGCGGGGGTCCCTCAAGGACCCTGGTCCATGGCATCGACTTGACCAATGACCAGCCTGGAGTCCTTCTTGAATGTGCTCTTTCTTGGGCTGAGGCTGCTCTGGGAGCCTGCCTCTGACACTTGGTTCAACGACCGCTCGTAGATGTGGGAACTAAGGCACCCGCGGGAGGATAAACACCTGTAGTGGCAGCCCGCTTCCTCGAGGTGGGACGCTCCACGCCCGTTGTATTGCCTGGGATAGGGACGCGCCAAAGCAATCAATTATGATGGCAACTTCCTCGTCATCTATTCCCTCCTAGTAAAAGACGCCATCATGATAGATAACTTCGATGTGAGTATCCTCGGCTAGTCTGAGCTCACAATCTCGGCTCTCCAGTTGAGAAGATGGGGAGTCTAGCATGGAGGTCCACAGTTTCTAGACTTGCCCGGGCCCATTGGAAAGCTAATTAGGAAGTTATATACCCTGCTTGGTAAACAAAAAGGGTTAGTTGTTAAAACTTACTGCGGGGACGGACTTGTGAGAGGAGAAGCCATCATGTAGGCGCTCCTTGAGGAAATATGCATCCTCGCCTTTGAACATTGATGCTAGCATATCCGTGAGTGTCTAAAAAATTGTATAATTCTCCTCGGAGGGCACAACTCAGATTGTTTACCCTGTTGTATTCCCACATGGTATGGACGCATTGTTGTAATGGTTGAATTCCTTGGATAAGTGCCATTCCCATGACATTGAAAAGGATCAACCCATGGTGACGCAGACATGCCACCCGCACGACCAGTCTTATCACGGGCAATGTCCCCTCCCTAGATTGGGTCCTCAGACGCCAGTTGTAATGCTTCCACGGATATATTGGCAAGAAGGGGGTAAGGCTCTACCGAGGAGGATCTTCAAGAAGCACGTCGGGGAGGTAGAACCATTCCTCCTACCAGTTTGCATTTGCCTCTTTCGGGGTACCAATGAGGTAACTGGACACGACTACCTAATGAATTAATTAATTATATTTTGATCATATCTTGGTCATCACATGTAATTCATCTTGATCATATTTGATTCACATCTTGATGCACAACTACATGTAGATGCCATTCATTATGAATCCGTCCAATCTCCTTAGCAGCACCCCATGGAACAAACCTTCACATATAAATTGATGTCATAGTTGCTCATTACCAAGTCTCAATGCATATATTTTGATTTCATCCTTCAGTAGATCCACTATTCTCACTACAAAAGTTGCTCTATTTAGTGACAAAAACACTGGTGATGAAACATGAAACGTCGCCTAGAATCATTTCCTGTGACGGTCCACCGTCACCGGGTGTTTTCCTCCTGGGGCAGCACCCTCGACAACTTTGGTGATGTTCTGGCCTGAAATTTGGTGACGCTTTAGGGCATCAATAGGCATGTCTATTTTCTGGGATGATTTGTAGTGTCACAAAAAATGTTAAACAAGCCAATGTCTTGAAATATAATAAGAAAAATAACTGATTATTTTTTAAGCTGACTAATCTAGTGTTGAAAGTCTATGTAGATATTTTCTGAAAGTAGTCAATCTACTTTCTGATAGTGTTCTTGAAAATTTTGGCGAACCCCTACACTATCTAATTTTAAACGGAAAAACAAATGTGTGCTTCATGTGGCTCTAAAGCAGGAAGTGGAGCACGGAGTACATACTGCATTGCTAGTATGACATTGATCAATTATCAATAAAACCCCTGGTACTTGTTTACTTATAGGATGTCTAGCAAAGTCTACTGGTCCACGCGGCTATCTCGTCGCCTGACGAAGGCAGACGCCATGTTTCAGTGCTGCAACATGTCAATTAATGGCGGCCGATGTGTGCCAACTGCCATCAGCCATTGACGTCACTTTCCCCCTCCACTCGCCAACTTTAGTTGCCACTTTTTCCCGCCCGACGCCCCGCTACCCGAGGCTATAAGAAGACCCTCGTCATGACCAAACAACCCATCCTCTATCCTCATAGCCTCCACATCCCTGCACATTGCCATGGACGAATAGATGACAGCCTCCATGGCCAATTAGCTCATTCTCTTTCAGCCTCCCCCAACCCACTACATGGCAATATCTAAATAACTCACCATGGCCTCGATGCTTAGCATCCATGAGCGACTGGTCTTGGCTCCGGTCTCGAAGGATATGGTCATGAATGAGGGTCACTTTGCCATCTTTCCATGTTGCCACGATAGAGCTTACGCTCATTGCTCTTTTTGGGCACCACCAGCTCACCTGTTGCAGTGCGTAATGGAGCAAAATGAGGTGCAGGGAACATGTCATTTGGCTCCATTATGCGGAGCAACATGCACACTTGGTGCTAGACAAGGAGGCAACTCGTCACATGTGCATGCCCCATGTGTAGCGTCGCCATGGTGACAAGCACAACAACTAGTGCAGTCACTTCTTTTGGTTGGTAGACATGCATTGTTACATCTTCGATGGGACAAAAAAACTATTGTAGTCTTTCTGGCGATGTTCATTCGATGGGAGAACATGTTAACATCGACTATGGAGTGTATGTGTGTATGCATGAGCATCTGTATCTGTACTGTCTTAAAAAACAAGTGGAATCAGTGTGTTAAAAAAATTGTAGCGAAGTTTGTATGTGCTACTCAAGCTATTGTGTATAATTATGAGATTGCTTAATTTACTTTATTATAATAATGCCAACAAAGTCTGACAGAGATTAGAGTGTTCATCCATTAATGTAGCTAATATTCATAAAGTGCTAGACATTTGCTCATAATATTTGTCAAACTACCGACAATTAGGAACCTTTATTTTTTACTTTATTCTTGAAGGAAAGGGACCATGTCATTGGTTCCATTTATACAAATGAAACCAGGCATTCGGTAACAGCAAAACAAGTGCGCTTACAATTGTAGGTGGAGAAAAACAAAATTACAGTCTTATGCCAGAATGCCTAAAAGCGCCCTGCCCGCAACGCAAAAGCAAAATAGACTAAAAAGGGGAAACTTATTACATCATTTTGACTAACAATAGTCAGTGAAGGGGGGGGGGTTTGGCTTTTTGCATCAGGCAACAAACATGTCAAGCACACATAGGGCTCTGCTAGCCTTCATCTGGGGTGTTGTTGCAGGCTGTGGAGATCATCTTAGTTCTAATACAAAGACTGGGTTGTCCACCACGACCCCTGCAGCAAGCTTACCAGGGGTAATGGGGGAGCCAAAGCTTCCTTTCTCAGTGATAACCCACAAGTATAGGAGGTCGCAATAGTTTTCAAGGGCAGAGTATTCAACCCAAATTTACTAATTCGACACAAGGGGAGCAAAAGAATATTCGCAAGTATTCGTAGTTGAGTTTTCAATTCAACTACACCTGGAAGACTTAATATCTGCATCAAAGTATTTAGTTGCAAAGTAGTATGAAAGTAACGGTAACAGTGGCAAAAGTGATAGTAGCAGTTTGTGGTGATTGTAACAGTAGCAACGGCGAAAGTAACTTAGCAAAGATCAATATATGAAAATCTCGTAGGCATTGGATCAACGATGGATAATTGTGTTGGATAATATTCATCATGTAGCATTCATAACCTAGGGTGCCATAGAACTAGCTCCAATTCATCAGTGTAATGTAGGCATGTATTCTGTATATCACTACAAAAAAAGACACATCCTTGACATTTTGGGCCGAACGAATTTTTTTTCTGTCATACATATGACACTTCTATGACGATAATTGTGACAAAACCCGGTATCATCATAGATGTGGTGGGCACCTACTTCTATGACAAAAAATCATGATAGAAAATGGGCTTTTCGTCCTGGGCGGGCCAGAGACGTAGCTACATGACATTCTTTGGGCCGTCCATGACGGAAAAAACAGTGGTATAAGCGAGGGCGAGGAAAATTTTGGGGAGTTCCCAGTTACGGTGGGAGGTCGGGGGCCGAGCGATGCGCATTTCTCTCGTACACGTACGCGCGTGTGTGCGAGGCATTGGCTCTAACTGAACCCGAGCGAGGCGTTGGGCTCTAACTGAACCCGAGCGATTGCACTGCAGGCTACGCGTTACTGAACCCGAGCGATCGATCGATGGCTGTTAACTGAACCCGATCGAGCGATTCCTTCGCTACTTCTGCTAACTGAAGCCGATCGATTGGATGAACAGTGAGTGTTGCGGGGGGTTTGGATGAACAGTGAGCGGTGGCGTTGCCTCTGGACGAACAGGACCCCGTGGTGTGGAGGGCTGGATGAACAGTAGACGAGGGAGGGGTGCCCGTGGAGGGGTGGTTGAACAGGACCCGTGGTGTGGAGGGCTGGATGAACATTAGAAGGTGGAGGGGTGCCCGTGGAGGGGTGGTTGAACATGACCCCGTGGTGTGGAGGGCTGGATGAACAATAGACGGTGGAGGGGTGCCCGTGGAGGGGTGGTTGAACAGTAGCCGGTGGAGTAGCGCACGGTGGAGGCTGGATGAACAGGACCCCATGGAGGCTGGAGGAGGTCGACGGTAGCCCGTGGAGGCTGGAGGAGGTCGATGGTGGAGATGGACAGTATCCCGTGGAGTCCCGTTTTGCGGTACGCCACACCCCTCCCGATGAACAGGACCCCCATTTCGACCGTAGCGCTCCAACACAAGTCCGTTTCATCCGTTTTGCGGTACGCCACACCCCTCCCGATCAACAGGACCTCGTTTTGACCTTAGGAGGTCCGTTCCTCCGTTCTGTGGTACGCCACACCCCTCGTGATCAATAGGACCCCCGTTTCGACCGTAGGAGGTCCGTTTCCTCCGTTTTGCGGTACGCTAGACCCCTCTCGATCAACAGGACCCTGTTCCAAACGTAGGAGGTCCGTTTCCTCCATTCTGCGGTACGCCAGGCCTCATTTCCATCGTCTGTTCCGTCCAAGCCCTCCCGATGAACACGACCACGCATTCCGTTTCGACCCAGTCGGTTGGCTCCCACGCATTCCATTGCCTTCCGATGAACACGACACATTCTGTTGCCTCCCCATGAACATGACACATTCCATTGCCTCCCCATGAACACGACGCATTCCGTTGCCTCCCCATGAACACGAGCCCTAGCTGTACGTATGCACGAGTAGGCGTACGAGACCCTGCCCGTATGTACGTATGTGGCCGTATTTTCTTTCTTGCACCCTGGCCGTTGTACGTATGTGTACATGCTACGTGCGCGCCTCTACTACGACATGTGCGCGCCTCTACATCCATCAGTATATATGTACGTACACGTTCGCGAACAGAATGACAATGTTATGTACGCTTCGACCAGGTGGGTACCGACTGTCAGGCACTCCCTTGCCTGCGAAGATGTAGCTGGTGGGTCCCAGTAGTCAGGGGGGCGAATCTTTTTTTTGTCCGGACGCACTTCCTTGTGTGCGAAGATGTAGCTGATGGGTCCCAGCAGTCAGGGGGGCGAATCGTTTTTTTTTGCTCGGAAGCACTTCCTTGCGTGTGAAGGTGTAGCTGGTGGATCCCAGCAGTCAGGGGGAAATGTTTTTTCGTGAAATACGGTGGCCCGTCTGGTGGGTCCCTGCTGTCAGGTGGAGGAATCATTATTTTCCGCGTAATAAGGAGGCACTTCCTTGCCGCGGCCGTGGACCCAGCTGTCAGCCTCTCCATGTATAGTCCACGTCCAATGGAAGTCGTTCCTTGACCACGTTGACCATGCCACGCCGAGAGCACCAGGGCGGTGGACGACGGCGAGGCCTAGGAAGGGGACGACGCAGAGACGCGGCAGTGGATGCCCACGCGGAGAGGAGTATGAGGGTTCACTCGTTCGACTGCGGTGTGAGGCTGCCGTCGCTACAGGGCCTGGCCAGCGGTGGGAATAGTAGGGGGCGGTGAGGCCTCCAAGGTAGCACAGCCGGCCACGGGAGGCAGGAGCAGGCGGTACGACCGGCGCTGCTTTGGGCGGCTGGAGCAAGAAGACCAGAGGTTGAAGAAGCACTACGGTCGTTGGATGGACATCGTACGGTCACTGGAGCTAGAATCGTTCATATTGACTAAGTTGACAAAGCCCTCTGCCCCGTAAACTTAGTAGGCCCACAAGTCAGCCTCCCACTGATACGTCTCCGTTGTATCTATAATTTTTTATTGTTCCATGCCAATATTCTTCAACTTTCATATACTTTTGGCAACTTTTTATACTATTTTTGGGACTAACATATTGATCCAGTGCCCAGTGCCCAGTGCCAGTTCCTGTTTGTTGCATGTTTTATGTTTCACAGAAAACCAATATCAAATAGAGTCCAAGCGGGATAAAAACGAACGGAGAATTATTTTGGAATATTTGGGATTTTCTGGAGGAAGAATCAATGCGAAACGGTGTCCGAGGTGGCCATGAGACAGGGGGCGCGCCCACACCCCTTGGGCGCGCCCGACACTCTCGTGGGCCACCCGTAAGGCGGTTCATGCCCTACTTTTGCCGCAAGAAAGCTAATTTTATGAGAAAATCTGGGCGAAAGGTTCACCCCAATCAGAGTTACGGATCTCTGGATATTAAAGAAACGGTGAAGGGGTAGAATCTGAGAACGCAGAAACAGAGAGATAGATCCAATCTCGTAGGGTCTCTCACCCCTCCCAAGCCATGGGAGCCAAGGACCAGAGGGGTAACCCTTCTCCCATATAGGGAGGAGGTCAAGGAAGAAGAAGAAGAAGGGTCCCTCTCTCCCCCTCCTTCCGGTGGTGTCGGAGCGCTACCGGGGGCCATCATCATCACCGTGATCTTCACCAACACCGCCGTTATCTTCACCAACATCTCCATCACCTTCCCCCTTCTATATCCAGTCGTCCACTCTCCCGCAACCCGCTGTACCCTCTACTTGAACATGGTGCTTTATGCTTCATATTATTTTCCAATGATGTGTTTCCATCCTATGATGTGTGAGTAGATTTTCGTTGTCCTATTGGTGATTGATGAATTGCTATGATTGGTTTGAGTTGCATGTTTTATTATTGGTGCTGTCCTATTGTGGCCTCCGTGTCGCGCAAGCGTGAGGGATTCCCGCTGTAGGGTGTTGCAATGCGTTTATGATTCGCTTATAGTGGGTTGCGTGAGTGACTGAAACACAAACCCGAGTAAGGGGATTGTTGCGTATGGGATAAAGGGGACTTGATACTTTAATGCTATGGTTGGGTTTTACCTTTGCGGATGCTTGCTAGAGTTCCAATCATAAGTGCATATGATTCAAGTAAAGAAAGTATGTTAGCTTATGCCTCTCCCTCAAATAGAATTGCAATCATGATTATCGGTCTAGTAACATAGTCAATTGCTTAGGGACAATTTCACAACTCCTACCACCACTTTTCCACACTCGCTATATTTACTTTCTTGCATATTTATTTAAACAACCCCTAGTTTATTTTTACATGCTCTTTATTATCTTGCAAACCTATACTATCACACCTACAAAGTACTTCTAGTTTCATACTTTTTCTAGATAAAGCGAACGCCAAGCGTGCGTAGAGTTGTATCGGTGGTCGATAGAACTTGAGGGAATATTCATTCTACCTTTAGCTCCTCGTTGGGTTCGACACTCTTACTTATCGAAAACTATTGCGGTCCCCTACACTTGTGGGTTATCAAGACCTTTTGCTGGCGCCGTTGCAGGGGAGTCATAGCGTGGGGTGAATATTCTCGTGTGTGCTTGTTTGCTTTATCGCGAAGTAATTTTTATTTACTGTTCTAAGTTGTTCTCTACCTTTAGTTATGGATATGGAACACGAAATACCAAAAAAAATATGTGTACTTGCTACTCATGGAGATGGGGTAACTCCTAAAACCCTCGATTCTCATTATGTGAAAGATATTAAGTACTACTTTGATAATCCTGAGAAAACCCCATTCAACTTTATAATGGGAGACACGTTGGATCAACGTGAATACTTTAGGGATTATCACTTGACACAAAAAGGGAAACTATTATGGGATCAATTTATTATGTTGCGTTGGTATGCTCGTCAACTATGCGTGAGATATGATATTACTTGTTGCTCTAGGATGAAGGCTCCACACCTTCCCTTTTCATGCAAATTTAATGGTAATGAAATCTTAGCTTCTTATGCTAGTGGTATATATGATTACTATGATGTTGAACAAATAGAAGAATTTGTTGCTTTTAAGGCTGCTTATGAAATTGAATCTTTGTTTGAAAAGTATGAAGCTTTTGATGATGATGGTGTTTATAGGCCTGAAAATCTTGCTATACTTAGATATTGCTATGAAAATTATGAATACAATTACTATATCAATGCTTTTATGAAGAAATTATCCGCTGTCCAAGAAGAGACTAATATTTTGCAGGAAGCTATGGAAGAAGAAATTGATGAAACTCTGAGCTCATTGGATGAAAAAGATGACGAGGAGAGCGAAGAACAAAAGGAGGAAGGGCGGATGGATCACCCGTGCCCACCTTATAATGAGAGTAACTCTTCAACTCATACATTGTTTAATTTCCCTTCGTGCTTACCGAAGGATGATTGCTATGATCCCTTGAATTTGTTTGAAATATCCCTTTTCAATGATGCTTGCTATGCTTGTGGCCAAGATGCCAATATGAATTATGCTTATGGATATGAACTTGCTATAGTTCCTTATGTTAAACATGAAATTGTTGCTATTGCACCCACGCATGATAGTCCTATTATCCTTTTAAATTCTCCCTACTACACTATATCGGAGAAGTTTGTGCTTATTAAGGATTATATTGATGGGTTGCGTTTTACTACTACACACGATGATTTTGATAGATATAATATGCATGTGCTTGCTGCACCTACTTGAAATTATTATGAGAGAGGAACTACATCTCCACCTCTTTATGTTTCCAATATGATAAAATTGCAAGAAAGTGCTTATACTATGCATTGGCCTTTACTTTGTGTGCATGAATTGTTCTTTTATGACATGCCTATGCATAGGAAGAGAGTTAGACTTCGTTGTTGCATGATATATGTTACTTTGTGCTCACTACTAAATTACAAATCATTGTTAATTAAAATTGGCTTTGATATACCTTGGGATCCGGATGGATTCATTACTTGAGCACTTTATGCCTAGCTTAATGGCTTTAAAGAAAGCGCTGCCAGGGAGACAACCCGGAAGTTTTAGCGAGTCATTAGAGAGTCATTTATTTCTGTTGAGTGCTTTTATATGGTTTAAAAACAAAAAATAAATAAAGAGTAGACCCTAAAAACTTTTCAAAAAGGAAAGTGAAAGTGAGAGAGACAAGCATTGTTGAAGTGGGAGAGTTCCTTGAACTTTGTTCATGCTCACGGAAACTTTGTGAATCTTGATTACAGAAACTTTTCATCAAAAATAATTATCCCCTTGTAAAATTCCATTTTATTATAAAAATAATGTGCCAAGGTTTGCCTTTAGGATGTTTACAATGCTTGTTGGTTAGTACGGTGCAGGACAGAAACTTTGGCTGTAGTGCGCGATTTTACATTTTTACCTGGAACATCAAACGGTTCTGATTCTTTTTGCATTGTCTTTATGTACAACTTGTTTATTTTTCCTAACTGTGGTAGAATTTTTGGGGTACCATAAGTGTGGTGAATGTTCAGAGTTCTACAGACTGTTCTGTTTTTGACAGATTCTGTTTTTGATGCATAGTTTGCTTGTTTTGATGAAACTATCAATTTATATCAGTGGATTAAGCCATGGAAAAGGTATATTACATTAGACACAATGCAAAAACAAAATATGAATTGGTTTTCTACAGTACTTAGAGTGGTGATTTGCTTTATTATACTACCGGATCTTACCGAGTTTTCTGTTGAAGTTTTGTGTGGATGAAGTGTCTAATCGAGGAGGTCTCGATATGAGGAAAAGGAAGAGAGGCAAGAGCTCAAGCTTGGGGATGCCCAAGGTACCCCAAGTAAATATTCAAGGAGACTCAAGCGTCTAAGCTTGGGGATGCCCCGGAAGGCATCCCCTCTTTCTTCAACAAGTATCAGTATGTTTTCGGATTCATTTCGTTCATGCATTATGTGCAAGTCTTGGAGCGTCTTTTGCATTTAGTTTTCACTTTTATTTTATGCACCATGCTGGTATGAGATAGTCCTTGGTTGATTTATATAATGCTCATTGCACTTCACTTAAATCTTTTGAGTATGGCTTTATAGAATGCTTCATGTGCTTCACTTATATCATTTGAAGTTTGGATTGCCTGTTTCTCTTCACATAGAAAACCGCCATTTGTAGAATGCTCTTTTACTTCACTTATATTTGTTAGAGCATGGGCATATCTTTTGTAGAAAGAATTAAACTCTCTTGCTTCATTTATATCTATTTAGAGAGATGACAAGAATTGGTCATTGACATGGTTAGTCATAAAATCCTACATAAACTTGTAGATCGCTGAATATGATATGTTTGATTCCTTGCAATAGTTTTGCGATATAAAGATGGTGATATTAGAGTCATGCTAGTGAGTGGTTGTGGGTTGTAGAGACACTTGTGTTGAGGTTTGCAAGTCCCGTAGCATGCACGTATGGTAATCGTTGTGTGACAAATTTGAAGCATGGGCTGTTTCTTTGATTGTCTTCCTTATGAGTGGCAGTCGGGGACGAGCGATGGTCTTTTCCTACCAATCTATCCCTCTAGGGGCATGCGTAGTAGTACTTTGCTTCGAGGGCTAATAAACTTTTGCAATAAGTATATGAGTTCTTTAGGACTAATGTGAGTCCATGGATTATACGCACTTTTACTTTTCCATCATTGCTAGCCTCTTCGGTACCGTGCATTGCCCTTTCTCACCTCGAGAGTTGGTGCAAACTTCACCGGTGTATCCAAACCCCGTGATATGATACACTCTATCACACATAAGCCTCATTATATCTTCCTCAAAACAGCCACCATACCTACCTATCATGGCATTTCCATAGCCATTCCGAGATATATTGCCATGCAACTTCCATCATCATCATATACATGACTTGAGCATTTATTTTCATATTGCTTTGCATGATCATAAGATAGCTAGCATGATGTTTTCATGGCTTGTCCGTTTTTTGATGTCATTGCTACGCTAGATCATTGCACATCCCGGTACACCGCCGGAGGCATTCATATAGAGTCATATCTTTGTTCTAGTATCGAGTTGTAATATCGAGTTGTAAGTAAATAAAAGTGTGATGATCATCATTATAGAGCATTTCCCCATTAAAAAAAAGAAAAAAGAAAAAAAAGAAAAAAAGGAAAGGCCAAAGAAGCCTAAATAAAAAAGGGGGCCAAAGAAGCCCACCGAAAAAAGAAAAAAAGGCAATGTTACTATCCTTTTTCCACACTTGTGCTTCAAAGTAGCACCATGTTCTTCATATAGAGAGTCTCTTATGTTGTCACTTTCATATACTAGTGGGAATTTTTCATTATAGAACTTGGCTTGTATATTCCAATGATGGGCTTCCTCAAATGCCCTAGGTCTTCATGAGCAAGCAAGTTGGATGCACACCCACTTAGTTTTCAGTTTGAGATTTCATAGACTTATAGCTCTAGTGCATCCGTTGCATGGCAATCCCTACTCCTCGCATTGACATCAATTGATGGGCATCTCCATAGCCTGTTCATTAGCCACGTCGATGTGAGACTTTCTCTTTTTTTTTGTCTTCTCCACATAACCTCCATCATTATATTCTATTCCACCTATAGTGCTATATCCATGGCTTGCGCTCATGTATTGCGTGATGGTTGAAAAAGCTAAAGCGCGTTAAAATGTATGAACCAATTTCTCGGCTCGGCATCGGGGTTGTGCATGATGGGAGCATTTTGTGTGACGAAAATGAAGCATGGCCAAACTGTATGATTTTGTAGGGATAAGCTTGCTTTGGCCTTGTTGTTTTGAAAAGACATGATTGCTTTATTAGTACGCTCGAAGTATTATTGTTTTTTATGTCAAATGATAGACTATTGCTTTGAATCACTTGTGTCTTAATATTCATGCCATGGTTAGACATATGATCAAGATTATGCTAGGTAGCATTCCACATCAAAAATTATTTTTTTATCATTTACCTACTCGAGAACGAGCAGGAATTAAGCTTGGGGATGCTGATACGTCTCTGTCATATCTATAATTTTTTATTGTTCCATGCCAATATTCTTCAACTTTCATATACTTTTGGCAACTTTTTATCCTGTTTTTGGGACTAACATATTGATCCAGTGCCCAGTGCCAGTTCTTGTTTGTTGCATGTTTTATGTTCCACAGAAAACCAATATCAAATAGAGTCCAAACGGGATAAAAACGAACGGAGAATTATTTTGGAATATTTGGGATTTTCCGGAGGAAGAATCAACGCGAAACGGTGTCCGAGGTGGCCACGAGACAGGCGGGCAGGCCCACACCCCCTGGGCGCGCCTGGCACTCTCATGGGCCACACGTAATGCGGTTGATGCCCTACTTTTGCGCAAGAAAGCTAGTTTTATGAGAAAAATATGGGCGAAAGATTCACCCCAATCGGAGTTACGGATCTCCGGATATTAAAGAAACGTTGAAGGGGTAGAATGAGAGAACGCAGAAACAGAGAGAAATAGAGAGATAGATCCAATCTCGGAGGGGCTCTCGCCCCTCCCAAGCCATGGGAGCCAAGGGCCAGAGGGGAAACCCTTCTCCCATCTAGGGAGGAGGTCAAGGAAGAAGAATAAGAAGGAGCCCTCTCTCCCCCTTGCTTCCGGTGGCGCCGGAGCGCTACCGGGGGCCATCATCATCACCGCGATCTTCACCAAGACCGCCGTCATCTTCACCAACATCTCCATCACCTTCCCCCTTCTATATCCAGCGGTCCACTCTCCCGCAACCCATTGTACCCTCTACTTGAACATGGTGCTTTATGCTTCATATTATTTTCCAATGATGTGTTGCCATCCTATGATGTGTGAGTAGATTTTCGTTGTCCTATTGGTGATTGATGAATTGCTATGATTGGTTTGAGTTGCATGTTTTATTATTGGTGCTGTCCTATTGTGGCCTCCATGTCACGCAAGCATGAGGGATTCCCACTGTAGGGTGTTGCAATGCGTTTATGATTCGCTTATAGTGGGTTGCGTGAGTGACTGAAACACAAACTCGAGTAAGGGGATTGTTGCGTATGGGATAAAGGGGACTTGATACTTTAATGCTATGGTTGGGTTTTACCTTAATGAATCTTTAGTAGTTGTGGATGCTTGCTAGAGTTCCAATCATAAGTGCATATGATCCAAGTAGAGAAAGTATGTTTTCTTATGCCTCTCCCTCAAATAGAATTGCAATAGTGATTATCGGTCTAGTAACATAGTCAATTCCTTAGGGACAATTTCACAACTCCTACCACCACTTTTCCACACTCACTATATTTACTTTCTTGCATCTTTATTTAAACAACCCCTAGTTTACATTTACATGCTCTTTATTATCTTGTAAACCTATCCTATCACACCTACAAAAGTACTTCTAGTTTCATACTTGTTCTAGGTAAAGCGAATGCCAAGCGTGCGTAGAGTTGTATCGGTGGTCGATAGAACTTGAGGGAATATTTATTCTACCTTTAGCTCCTCATTGGGTTCGACACTCTTACTTATCGAAAACTGTTGTGATCCCCTATACTTGTGGGTTATCACCCACCAAGGTGGGTCCCAGCTAGCAGGGGGAGTATTCATTTTTTTGTGCGTAATAAGGAGGCACTTCCAGTGGGTCCGAGCTGACGGTGGGGGGAACATTTTTTTCGCGAAATACGGTGGTCCGTCCGGTGGGTCCCAGCAGTCAGGGGGGAAATGTTTTTTTCGTGAAATAAGGTGGCCCGTCCGGTGGGTGCCTGCTATCAGGTGGAGGAATAATTATTTTGCGCGTAATAAGGAGGCACTTCCTTGCGGCCGGCATGGACCCAGCTGTCAGCCTCTCCACGCACAGTATTCTTCCTATGGAAGTCGGTCGTTGACCATGTTGACCACGCCGCACCGAGAGCACCAGGGCGGTGGATGACGAAGAGGCCTAGGAAGGGGACGACGCGGAGCCGGGGAAGACGCAGCAGTGGAAGCCCGTGCGGAGAGGAGTACGAGGGTTCACTGGTTCGGCTGCGGTGTGAGGCTGCCGTCGCCGCAGAATAACAGGGGGTGTGGATGAGTGGAGGGATGGCCTGGCCAGCGGTGGGAGTAGTATGGGGGCGGTGAGGCCTCCGCGGCAGCACAGCCGACCACGGGAGGCAGGAGCAGGCGGCACGACCGGTGCTGCTTTGGGCGGCTGGACCAAGAAGACCAGAGGTTGAAGAAGCACTACGGCCGTTGGATGGACATCATACGGTCACTGAAACTAGAATCATTTATTATTGACTAAGTTGACAAAGCCCTTGGTACGCTCCAACTTAGTAGGCCCATAGGTCAGCCTCCGAAATGGTGCGCCCCAGATGTCAGGGGGAGGAATCATTTTTTGGGCGGCTGAAGCTAAGAATATCCGAGATTGAAGAAGAAGCACGACATCCGTTGGATAGACATCCAATGGCCACTGCTGCTAGAACCGTGTGTTGACTATAATAAGTTGACAAAGCCTTGCATACGCGTCAACTTATTTTTTAGGGGACGCATCACTTAGTAGGCCCATAAGTGTGTGGCAGAGAACTTATAGCTCATTTGCGTTTTGTAAGAATGTACAGCCCATTTTTGAATTCTAATGGAATTTACAACAACCCATTTACAGTTTGTTAAAAGTACAACCCATTTTCTAGTTAGGGCAACGATTAATAATTTCAACCAACCGTTGAAGACAAAATTCAATAAAAATTCCCACATTTTGATGGGATCCGAAATATTTTTATCCCGAAATTTCTAGTCAGATTAAATATAAATTTGTATTACGTAAAAATCCAACGAAACATTGCGCGCGCAACAATGAAAATTTAAGATTTTCAAAATCCATAAATAATATTTTATAAACTAATTTCGTGTTTGGTGCATTTTTTATAGTTACTGCCCAGTTTTTATAATTACATCCCATTTATTATTTTTAAAGCCCATTTTCCTGTTAAACCTAATGCATCCCTCCTAGGAAAGATTTGCAGCCCAGCGCGGCGGAGAATAACAAGTTGACCTTGCCTGGGTATTCCTCAAAAAGACGTATAGCTGGGTTAGCCATTTTCATCTTGAAAAAAATAGTATCTGGGCTGGATATCTTGCCTAGGCTAGACGGGCCACAGCCCGCCTAGTTAATACCCTGCTCTCCTCTGAACAACAACGAAATCATCGCCAAGAAAAACTCTGGAGTGCTCACGCCTAAAAAACACAAATATTGCTCGAGCTGCTTGGTCCCAGCTGTCGGCCGCACCTTGTGCAATTCTCTCGTTTATATTGACTACATATGTTGACAATGGTGTGGGACCGTGATGTCAGGAAACCAGGAGAAAGCAAAAAAAATAGTTGTACATAATAAGGAGGCACTTGCGTACGTACGACTATGGCCCTAGTGGGTCCCTAGTGTCATCTAGTCAAAAAAAAGTCATCTCCTGAATCCTCATGTTCGTTGACGATGTTAACAATGCTCGGCACCACGGCGAGCGCAACAACTCGAAGGACAACAGAGAGGGCCTCGCGGGCTCTATGGATGGTCTGATACAGCGCCCGCTGCTCATTCAGGAAGCCAGGATCATCGGACACCTATGAGCACCTTCGAGAAACTGAGATGGCATGAAATGGTAAGGCCGCGCTTGGGAGCTCTGGTTTATTTCAAATCTGTATTAACATACACAAGTGTAATTTACTCGTCATCGGAAACAACGCGTAAAATACAGGCGTAATGAAACCAAGGGCCCGAGGTCTGTAAGTAAAACCGGCGGGTTACGCGTGTAATTTGAGAGACCAGTGTATATTTTACGAGCACTGCTATATGGATGACATTACCAGACGATACATGCACGACGTGCGTATCATGCCATCCATAGGCAAGGCTGAAACAGCAGCTAACGACTTGATTAGCAATCATCCGAGTGTCGTTCAGTGTTTTTATCGTGTGCGAAGTACTTCCGATATTTTACTAGTCGAAATCGTCCAACCAAGCGCCCTCGCCCGAGACCATCTGCTTTAATTTACAAGCGTCAGTTTTACAAGCGGTTTTGGTTGGAAAACAATGATCCAATCACGGCCTAATATCATGAGTTGGTCGGAACATCATATGGTTTCACATCTAACCTACCCGACTTGTCGTATAGGCTATGAATGAAACATCAGACGATGAACTTCTTAAGCACGGAAACAACAGAAGAGGATGATCTTCTTAACAAGCAAATCACTGGCATTAGATCGACATGCAAAACAATACGAAGAATTATTCTCAGGAGGCACGGTGAACAGCTCGTGATGCCGCATGCCACAATATTCCAAGCTCAACTTTGCAATCAAACACAAGGCCTGGCATTACATAGACAATATTCAGAACAAACTCTTAACACATGAATATCTCAGCAGAGTAACTATTTACTTCTAAACTGAACACAGGAATAGGAAAAAACACTCGACACTGCTCACAGCAAGGGCGTCCCACTCAAAAATATCAAATGCATGTCTTCTGGCTAACATCAATGAGCAAATTTTGACAAGGTTTTCCAATTCCAATATATTAAACTAATGTCTTCTTGCTAACATCAATGATTAAACTTTGACAAGCTTTTCCCATTCAAAATATGTAATGCCTATGATCGTGGAGTCCTGTCGTAGCTTCTTAAATTGCCAATGGTCTCTGCAGACTAGTCATGTCACCGGTGTCTAATAATACTCTGTAAAGCTTCTCTGTCATTCCTTCTGTAATGTAGCGCAAACAGTGACTGCTTCTTTCTGCAAAGTGGAACGACCAACTGGACCCAATAATGCAGCAGTTTGCCTTGGACACATTGGCTCCTTTTGTGCAGTTTAACTAAAATCAAAGTCGGAATAAAACCGAGCTTTAATTTTGATATCCCTGTAAGCAACAATAGGTATAAGAGAAACAATTATTGAGAAATAACGGTTGATGACTTGTACTCCCAGAAGAAAAGCATCTACTGATCTACTTTATCTTAATGGGAAACAAACCATGAGAGTAGCAATTCTCCATCAGTGTGATTCATTCATATTGACTGAGACATTATCTTAACAATGCCTTGTTTCAACATGTATAAAGAACGACAAAGCAGAAAAGTACCATTCCTAAAACAATGCAACTGATTCATTTTAACAGAGACATTATCTTAACAATACCTTGGTTAAACATGTAGAAAGAACTGCAAAGCAGGATAGTACCATTCCTAACAAGTGTTGAAGTTTTGAACTAAGATTCAATAGTTAATTAATTATGAGAGTGGCATTGCTTAATTTTACCAGCGGCATTAGATTAACGAAAAGCATAAACTGTTCCAGGGGAGAGTGGGAGCAACAACAGTATGTGCTTCCATCTACTTATAAAGGGGGTGATGCAGAGTTTGTTGTAACAAAGCAACAAGCATCATGTCTGGGTTGGTCCCATTTTTGTTCACTACTTAATGGGAAAAGACAGCAATACAATAGCTTCAATTCAACATTTATTTAAAACAGTACCAATACAAGTAGCACAACATCTCAAAGCACACTGCACAATCATGTGGATGAAGGCCTGTACTGACCTTTCATGAGACGGACAAGATAAAATACGAATCTGCCAACACAAATAGGAAATCCAATCTCGTTTTGTGCAGTTGCACTGAAATCAAACAAAGTGTTTCGCGTAGCGAAGCAAAAGGTCGCAATAGCAACAAGTTGAATAGATATCCCTGTTTAAACAGAGGCAAAAAAGGAATCAATTACTGGCTAATAAAGGAGGATGAAACATGCGGCCACAAAAATGGTAATGCCGCCAATCCCTAACAAGTGTTGCAGTTTTGAAATAAGATTCAATAGTTAATTCTGAGAGTGGCATCAATTACTGGCTTATAAAGGGGTGATGCTGAATTTGTTGTAACAAAGCAACAATCATCATGTCTGGGTTGGTCCCATTTTTGTTCACTACTTAATGGGAAAAGACAGCAATACAATAGCTTCAATTCAACATTTATTTAAAACAGTACCAAAACAAGTAGCACAACATCTCAAAGCACACTGCACATCATGGGGATGAGACCAAGATTTTAAACAACTCGCCACGAAGACTGCAAACAAATCTCGATCTCCTTTTGTGCAGTTCCACCAAAATTGAGCAAAGTCACCGGTGTGACATTCAAGTTGAACTACATAAAACACTCTTAAAACATAAGTGTTTCAAGTAGCGAAGCAAAATGTCGCAATAGCAACAAGTTGAATCGATACCCCTGTTTTAATAGAGGCAAAAAAGGAAACAATTACTTGCCGATAAAGGAGGATGAAACAAATGGTGACAGAAACAAGCATCTAACTTATCTTGGATGGAAAACAAAGTAGGATAGTAGCATTTCTAAAACGGTTGCATTGATTCATATTAATAGAGACATTCTCTTGAAACAACATTCGTTAAAAAATGTAATTTACTTTTAACAGTGGCATTGCTTCAATTTTCCGGCGGCATTCTTAGATTAACAACAGCAAAATAGTTGTATGGGACATGCCAGCACCATGTGCGTCCACACGTATAAATGGGTGATGCAGAGTATGTAGCCAAGCAGCATATATGCGTTGGTCCCATATTTGTTCTCTTTGAACCTTTTTCCTATGTGAGGGCAGCAAATCTAGTCCTGCACAAACTACCCGACCCCCCAGTTTCTTTCCCTTTTCAACAAAGAGATCGGTTCCTTACAGATGTGTGTACTGGGTTACCCCCCTTTTCCCTTTTCGACCTACAAAGCGGCTGGACAGCCAGTCTATACTACTTTCCGCCCCTCCTTTCCTCATTGAACCACGTCCTAGATTCTTGCTCCAGCCGACCGCACCCTTCTTTCCTCTTTGAACCAAGACCTAGATTCGACTACAGATCGAAAAAGATCCACATGCAGCTAGAGCAACGACGGTTTCAAAGAAACTTATACCTTAGGGTCGTCGGGATGTGGCAAGGCGTGCGGCGGGAGGCCGGATCTGCCCACACTATGTACGACAGCGAGGAGGAAGGGGTCGGTGGTCCTCCCGCACAAGCGCTGAGTGAAAGAGAACAACACAGTCGGCAGTGGGTTGCCTCCCTCGCCGAAGGCGATAGAGTGAATGCTGCACCTCCTCCCCTTCCCGATGCGACGGGATACAGACGCCTCCTTCACCAGATGTGAGGGGGGGGAGAGACAAGAGGCCAACGCAGTCTTGTTTAGATCTGGTGAAGAGAGGGTGAGAGACTGTGAATATAGCAAACCCTAGCAAATGAACGCCGAGCCTCCAGCATGTAACATATATGTAGTGTGGCGAGCGTGTGGAGTGTGCAAACCCTAGCGAATAAGCGCTGAGGCTCTCGCTTATATATATACTACTATAGTAAGGACTGAGCTCCGGTGCCTTCACTGCACCTGCTTTTGGCTGTATGACAGGTGAGCCAGCCACATTTTGGGCCCACCTGTCATAAACCCAAAGGCGGGTACACTAAGTCAATGAAGCTGCATCCATATAGTACTCTCGTGTATACGACTAATATATAGTGGAGTGGTTTTCTTATTCTCTCCATAACAATCATTTTAAATTGTGTAAGTATGAAAGGAAACTCTTTATTTAATGTACAGTGAAGAATACTAATACTACTACTTCCGATGAACTAACGATCCACGCCCACGCGTCCTGGTCGCACTTCCTGTCCTTCACGTGTGGTACACTACCCTCCCTTAAGTGAGCAACCACACATGCGCCAAATTATCGGAAACGTGTGAGAGTGTGTACAAATAAAGAATTTTAATTTCAATTATCGGAAAGGTTTGAGAGTATTACAAAGTTTGACTTCAGTCAAATCTAATATGCGGAGTAAATAAAAATGGAGGGCTACTATGTCCATCCGGGTTTTTAGTCCACACCATTTTTTAAATCAAAGTTAATAGATGGACAAATAAAATTACAGGGGAGCTGGAGACAAAGTTGTGAGAAGGCTTAAATATCAATACAAAACTTATGCTCTTAGTACCAACGTCGATCCTTCTTCGAGGAAACATTTGGTTCATAGCCAATTGTGTGATAAAATTGCACCAACGTGAAAGACGACTGCGTCTCCAACGCAACCAAGGTGAACTGACGAAGGATATCATCTTTGTGCGTAACAAGCAAAGAGAACTGATGGAAGACAGCTTGTTTTTCATTGAAAATCGATCAGCTTCACCAGCCGACGCAACCATGAGGCGCAACCATGAGCATCGATAGGTCATCGTGGTGATGCATCATCCATTTGGCATCAAGTCTGGGTGAGGCACCTATGAAGTTCGACAAATCCTCACTGTGGTCTGTTTCTTCTCAGTAATCAAGCTCAAGGAAGGAAGAACCACGTGGCAGAGGACAGTGAGGCGGAACAACAATGGCCATCCAATTTTGTGCAGTTCCACTAAAATTGAGGAAGATATGCCCGGGTATGGAGACACGCATCGCTGTTTCCAAAAATATAAAAAAGGGTTAGCAACGACATCTCAATTGTCAATAAGAATTAATGAAAAGTACACCAACAAACAGAAGCATCATAATTATCTTGATGGGAACTAAACCAGGATACCCGAGAAAAAAAGCATTTCTTCATTTAACCAGTGATAGTACTACCACCATATGGACAATGACCGCACAACCACCATGTACTTTTTTCGAAACAACATGTATACCTCCACCGAGGCATAAATCAGGACAACTTTTCGAGTGGCATTTCCTCTATAATAGTACTAGTAGGTGACAGTTAGACCAGCCGACGAACCATAGCTACTATGCATGGGGAGCTGGGGAGTAGCCACATAGAAGAAAACCCGCACGCAGCGACCTGGGGAGCTGGACCAGTACAAGAAGTTATACCTCAGGTGGGCGAGATGTCGTTTAGGCGGGCGGGCGGGATCTTCCCACATGACGGGAGCGAACAAGGGCGCGGAGCATCTTCGTCCGCGCCAGCGCCGGCTCTGAGAGTACGGTGCGCATCGGCTTCCTCCGTCGCCGACGGCGACAATGTCAATGTTGCACCTCCTCACCTCCCACAGCGGACGGGATTTGGCCGGATCTGTGACCACCGGTGAGGAGAGAGATAGAGTGGACACTGTCATCTTGTTTTGATATGGAGAGGGTGAGAGAGCGAGACGCGAGAAACTCTATCAAACAAGAGGCTATAATGGAGTAAAAAAAATCTCTCCATAGCAGTGGTTTTAAATAGAATACATGCGTTCCCGGAAAAAAGAAACGAAAACTGGCGGACAATTTTTTAAGGGTCTGTCTAGGACACATCTAGATGTGACATAGTTATGTCACATCTAAGTTGATGTCCACTCTGTTTTTTTTTGTCCTAGTTTTTTTTGTTTCTTGTTGCTACATTATATACTTGTGGGAGCTTAGATGTGATATCCTTAAATAACATCTAGATGTGAATTAGACAAACTGATTTTCTAACGTACCAAGAAAGAAAACTCGATCAAAAACACCCCCCCGCTTCCAGGTTGCGAGAGTCGTCCCGCACACACACATAGACATAGACATGCATATCCGTGTTTACATATAATTACATTTCCATCTCCATCTCCAATCATATTTGTCCAACTGGCACATTATTTACATTGTTAATTATATACGCAACAATATTAACGTACAACATCTCTTGTTTGCGCACGTCCGGACCGCTGCCACGGCCGGTCCTGACCAACCCGAACCATCTTCATCACCCGCGCGAGCTTCCCGCCCGAAACGGTCAGTGCCGCATTCATGCCCGGCCAGAGCGGACGCGACCTCTCACTGGCGCCGGCATTGAAGCAGTGCGCCGGCCGTGAGAGCATTGCCCGTGCCGCTTCCGGGTGCACGCGGCTGCTTCGCGTTCAAAGGTCACAATAGCCAGCTACAACATGCATGTAAAAAGTTCTTGGGAGTCCGTGCTACAGCTAGCTGTCCTCCCCCAACTCGTCAATCTCTTCCAGTAGTGCTAGTACTCCATGGCGCGGTCCATCGACAAGCAGGCGAGAAAGTTATCGTATACTACTCGCTTTGCGGTGAGTGGCATGCCGAGCGACCGTGTGGGGTCGAGCCATGGAGGAGGGTGAGATACGAACACGACAAACATGATTTAAACATTGATTTTGCTCGATGGCGCGATCCAACGAAACGAAATGTTGGTTTCTCTCCGTTTCCATTTTTTCTCCGGAAAAACGGAAACTTTCCACTCCATTTTCATTCCTATTCCAAGGTTGCCCCATTACAACATTCCATCAAATACAAAAGAAAACTAACACGCATGCTGATGCATCTCAATGATTCACAGATCATAGCCAATATTTACTTCACAACTAAAGAAAAAAGTTGTGAGAGCATGTACGAAAGAAAAACTACTAATGGGGTCACTACGACTTAAACCCTAAAACCTAAACATGATTTAATTTCCTGGCCAGGTAGAACCCGTCGAAGGAAAGACGGCTGGCACCCTCGGATCATACGATGCTTTTGTGCAGTTCCACTAAAATCGACCTGAGCATCCCTGATGGCAAAGATATTGAATAAGTGTGATTAGAATAATAGTACTGGCACTAGTTCATGAGACATAAACTCATCACAAGTAGAAGCCGGTAGAAGTAGAGAAAGATCGACATGGAGATGGAGCTACGGCAGTGGAGCAAGCCGGCTCCAAAAGGAAGATGGACTATACCTGGGACATCGGGCTGTAGCTAGAAGGACGGTTGGGACGCGACATCGACCCATACCGCGGTGACCCCCGATTGGGACGCACCGACTATGGGTTTTCTCCCTCGCCGATGTCAACCGTGTCTATGCAGAACATTGTTCCCTTCCCCCAGCTACGGGATCAGGCTCTTCGTTCTATGCTTGTGAAGAGAGCAACCTAAGCAAGCAGGCTTGTAGCTTAGGCTCCTGCTAGTGTATATATAGTGGTTTTCTTTTTCTCTCCATATCAACCATTTTATATTGCGTACGTGTCATTCAAGAGTGAAATGATGGTTGCTTCTTCTGACTAACTTACTGTGTGATTTGACTGCTCATTAGTGGCCCCTACACGTACCCCCCCTACGTGTATGCAACAGTCACACGTACACATGGACGCAAAAACGCGTGTGACACCCTAATGCATGCATGTCTGAGCACACGACGGAACACACACGGTCACGCTCAAGTGCTCAACCTACACGTGCATGCACACACATACTCAGCCAGGGTGAGCTAGTGACCGTATAAACACCGGG
>NC_041389.1:285065251-285098166 GCF_002162155.2 Triticum dicoccoides
TTGAGCGTATTATGAAGTCCAACGACTAGTGTCTTGGCTGATCATCCTAAGAATGCTTATATATATGAATAAAGCTCTCTCATTTACCCACACGGTCACGCTCAAGTGCTCAACCTACACGTGCATGCACACACATACTCAGTCAGGGTGAGCTAGTGACCGTATAAACACCGGAAAATATATATATTGAGCGCAATGAGTCTATTATGAAGTCCAACGACCAGTGTCTTGGCTGATCATCCTAAGAATGCTTATATATGAATAAAGCTCCCTCATTTACCCACAAAAAAGATTAAGCCATATTAACCGGAAAGGAGGGAGTATGGACTAGCACTACTTTTGGATGTGTCCCGTCAACTCGCAGAACGAGGAGAAGATTGCGGGACAAGGTGAAGCTCGCTTACGCCTTTTGACTAATGCAACCTACCCTCGATGGACATGCATCAGTCCATTCGGTGTCAGATTGTCAGAGGCATACACTGTAGTACCCAACATGCGGAGTACCATCATTGTTTGACTTCACGAAGAGGCGAAGAGTCAAGCGCAGTAGTACGAGTAGTACTACTACTAGAACCGCATGGTGGAGCGTTTGTACTCTTATTTTTTTATCTCTGATAAAGTACACGTTTATTCTGGAGAAGGGCGGAAAACGGCAGCCCAACATGTAATGAATGATATCGATCAACCAACCATGCTCAAATATATCTTGGCCTCCGTGCGAGCCCATCTGTGTGTTCTCGCTCCTCGTCTCTCTCAAGGAACGGCGGGTTGGCTCTTTGCCATCAATTGAGATCGGTTTGCTCACACTCCCGTCCCACATGTCAGTGATATGCCAAGAGGAGGTGCGTTGACTGACTAGCCATACGCGTACTTGGTTTTGCACCTTCATACTACTCCTCCCTCCGTCACAGTTTACTGGGCGCGCTTCATTATGATGCATTTCTCTCAATGCATTTCCACCACCAGAGAGACTTTTGATGCGTTTTGTTTAATGCTTAATTAATTAGGGCGTGGTAACCGCAATCAAGTCCACAATTTTCTCTCCATGTACTTTGTACTACTACGGAGTGGAGTAAGTGCATGCATGTGTGTACCCGGGGTGGAAGCACTGCATGCATGTGTGTACGCATTATTCCCTCTAGTAATAGACGTCGTGCTATAACTACCAATGCTATTTTTCAGGCCGATCTCTAGTCGCCTTGGTCCCACAGATTTTTTTTCTTTTTTCTGAAGCGCGTTGTATAAGCAGTGACAGATGGAGTAGTATGAGCGGATTCAAAGAAGAGCGTATTGATGGTTGCTTCTTCAAAGCAACTTACAGTGGGAAAGGTGGGGCTTATGATTTGACTGCTCATTACACACTACTAATGCGGCGCAACGACCGGGCTGAGTCTCCCATGCGGTTATGCACTACCCCCTCGGTTCTTAAATATACTCCAGAGTATTTGTCTTTTTAGAGATTTCAATGAGTGACTACTGAAATATTTGTCTTTTTAGAGATTTCAAATGGGCTGGCACATACGGATGTATATAGACATATTTTAGAGGGTAGATACACTCATTTTGCTCCGTATGTAGTCACTTGTTGAAATCTCTAGAAAGACGAATAGAATATTTAGGAACGGAGGGAGTACACATACGAAGCAAAATGAGTGAATCTACACTCTAAAATATGCCCGTTTGAAATTTGCAAAAAGACAAATATTTAGGAACGAAGGAGTATAATTTTGTGCATGGCACATGGACCCGGATGATGAAGAGGCTTCTGGCAATGCTATCAATCTTCCATCATTTGTTTACATAATTGACATACTATACAAATAAATTTCCAGCGACATGAAATTGTACAATGGTGTGAGCTTTCAGCTTTTGTTTCGCGTGTCTTGCCATCGATGCTCTTTCGAAAACAATAAAAAAACTAACTTCCTTGCTAATGCATGTCAATTATTAGCAGATCAGAGCTAATAATTGCATCACAACTGAAAACAGAGTTGTGAGAAGGTGTTAAATTAAAATTGATCCATGCTTTCATTGGCAGCAACGTCTCCCTAGCTCTGTCTAAATCAACAAGGAATGTTGGGAAAAAGTAGCTGTCTGGAGCATGCAACATTCCGATCATTTTGTGCAGTTCCACTAAAATAGAGCTGAGTGTCCCTGTTCCAAAGATATTAAGTGTGATTACGATAATATAGGACTGCTGATGAAACAATAAACATGCAAATAGAAGCCTGTCACACTGAAATGTAGAGACATTGCCCGTGTGACATTTTAGTACAACTGCACAAAACACTCTTAATAAAAAAGTGATTTGTGCAGTTCACCAAAAGGTCGCAATAGCAACGAGGTGAAATGGAAAGCCCTGTTTGCAAAAAAGAGGTAGAAAGGAAACAATTACTGGCCAATAATAGTTGATGACGCATGCGACGATAAAAAAGAAGCATATTCCTTGTCCTAAGGGAAGATAACAACACGGTTGTGTTTGTCTAAAACGGTGTGAGGACGAGAATGCAATATGGAAAGTACGTTGGACGAGCTACGTTTTGGGAAAAGAACTATGGAAGATCCACATGCAGCGACGTGGGAAGACGGGCAGTGGAGCAAGGCCGGAGGGGATACCTGGAGGTCGTCGGGATGTAACTAGATGAGCGGCGGCGGGCGGAATCTGCGAACAGGCGGCGTAGGCCCTGCCGCGCCGGAGCTTGGTCAGAGAGAACGGCGTGTACCGCAGATCGGGACGTGCTGCCTCGGCGCCGTCGAACAGAGAAATGATGCACTTCCTCCCTTTCCCCCAGCGGATGGGATGCAGCCGGATCAGTGACAAACGGTGAGAGAGAGAGGCCACCGCACTCCCTTTCCCTCGGCGGACGGGATGCAGCCGGATCAGTGACCAACGATGAGAGAGAGAGGCCACCGCAGCCTTGTGTGAGATACTTTGAAGAGCGACAAACCAGGCAGACGGGCTCCATTGTATATAGTGAGTGGACTACCTTTTTCTCCATAAAAATCATTTTATATTCTGTGTACGTGTCATTGAGTGCTATAACTTTATTTAAAAATAACGCGGCAACACGTAAAGTCGAACTTTGTTTCGTGCACGCGTGGTACACGACCTCCCTAGGTAAACAACCGCTAGAGGCGTTCAAATTAGCACGTGGTCTGCCATTTCGTAAAGAAATGAGCTCCACCGTGTACCCGCGCGGGTGCGGCTGGGCACGAAGCGTGAGTATGTGCATGGTGCACCTATTCTCTTCTTGTATACATACACCACCTACGTGGGGTTGTGTGAGAGAGATACAAACCTAGAGAGATATAGTGTGTGGGTTCTTGAGAGTTTTTTTTGGGGGGGGGGTTAATCAAAAAATGTAACATATGCAATGTGTGTGAAATAGAGTCCTGGATATAACATATATATAGAGGGGGCGATCCACGAGAAGAGAGTGGAGGTATCATCGGCTTGAGGTGTCCATAGAATCGAAGAGAGGGATGATGTGTGTGTGTGTGCATGCGCGATCGATAAAGAGTGCCATCGAATTTGTGCGTGCCCACGTCAAAGATATAGAGTGGCTGGCCTACTGGAACGTGAGAGGGGACATGTGCAGTTTGTCTCTATGGCATGGATACCTACGTGCAGTGCTCAACTATCGGTGTGTGGTGGGGGAAGAGGGAGGCCCAATTAACTATAGAGGTACAATGGCTGGTATATGTGTGGAGGAGGAGAGAGGCCTACCTCATGTATTAAGGAGATCGATCTGCCTCATGTATTAAGGGAGATCAATCGGCATCCATGCATATGTGCAGGAAAGGAATAAGGTTGGGAGAGAGATAGAGCTAGAGTGTTGGAGGGGGTGGTAGTGGAGTTACTTCTAACAAATGGTGGGATAGGCTTGCTAGACAGACGGAGGGCATGCCCGCAATATCAATAAGAGAGGAGATGGCTGCTTGTTGTCTGTGCACGTGCGTGTGAGAGACGGGTCAGGAGGCATGCACGAATGATGAGGTGGGACGATATGGCTGTGGTAAGCAGATGTAACTACATAGGAAGATCAATCGCCCTTTGTTAGAGAAAGGAGAGACATAACTTGTGAGGCATGTCGATCGATGGGTGGGGGTAGTTAAAGTCAATCTAGGTATATGTTGGGAGATCGATCGGTATACATGCATGAGGCACGATGAGAAGGATAGAGAGAGAGAGAGATGCACGTAGGAGGTGGTACGAGAGGCATACTATATCGAGGGGGGAGGAGTGTGCGAGTACGAGAACGATGAAAAGAGTGGTGGGAGTGAGGCATGGATGGTGACAAGAGAAGAGGGGAAGCTTGTGTTTGTGCTAGGCACACCTGGCTAGAGAGGCATATCGATCGATGTGTGCCGTAAAGAAGGAGCTGGGGGGCCTACACACACTGTGGGTGAACGACCTAAAGTGAAAAGACAAATTTGCGCGATGGAGCTAGAGAATGCCGAGGGAGGGTGAGAGGGATGCAGGCGTGTGCATGCACAAGAGAAAGTTAGCGCTAGCTACAAAGATAAGAGGGTTGTGTGGGTGTAAAAGACGAATATAGATCATATATACTTCATTATAAAAAGCGAATTCGGATATTTGAAGAATTTATCATAGTGTTTTAAATCGACGCATGTGTGAATATATATAACGGTGATACACATGGTGTGGTTATGAACATGTTATACTACATTTAATATATTTTATCTCTACTCTTATAAAAAACAGAGTTGTTGATGATGGTGTGCCTGCCATCCTGCATTATAGGTGTTTGATTTATATCTGGCGGATAGCAAGGAAACTATGATGATTGAAGTTGGCAACAATCATGATTGTAGATTCTTATTGAAATAGAGAAACGAATTCAAATTTAGTTCAAATTGCAGCGATAGTATAGACATTTGGAATGCACTAAAATGTTGGTATGAGTAGGTTACATGCATTATATAGCAAGCAAAAAAATTTAATCGGACATAACATAGATTCATACTCCCTCCTTCCATCTATATAGGGCGTAATGAGATTTTTAAGACCGCCTTTGACTATTGACAAGATTAATAGTACATGACATGCACAATGTGAAAATTATATCATTGAAATAACCTTTCACAGACGAATTTAACGGCGTGCTTTGTATAAGTTGCATGACATATATCATTCCTCTAATATTTGGTCAAAGTTAGCATCGAAAAATGCATTAGGCCCTATATAGATGGAAGGAGGGTAGCTTTGAATAGCATTTGTATAGTAAAACGGGGCAAGACTCTCTCTTTGTGTGGTGTGAATAGTTTTATTTTTTTTTTGTTTTCTTTTTGGTTGAGGGAAGTGCGAATTGATTTGGTACGTACAAGTACAATATTACTACATGTTAGGCTTGTCCCTAAAATTCAACCCGCGTCTTGTTATATCCCGAAAATTCAGATATCGTGCTCTCAAAACTGGCGCCTTCACAACACGCGCCTTGCTATCCTGAAATTACAACGCGCGCGAAAACTCCCTCCAGCTGCCAAGTCCCGACACGTGAAATCCCCCTTCTAACCCTGAGCCGAAAGGGCCGCTAGTTCAAATCGGTGGGGGGTACTTTTGTAACACACCCTACATTTTGGACAAGCGCGTCCCTAAGTCATGTTTCACCCCCTCCCATCGCCCCCTTTTTGCCATTCGAAATCCCAGGCCACCATAACCTCTCCGCTCCAGCCGCGAAACCCCACCCTCCTTCGTCCGCCATGTCACCGCTGCCCAGACGGAGCCTCTTCCCCGACGACGTCGTCCACCGCAACAGCTCGACGTCCCTCATCCACCTCCCCGGATGAGGATCCGTCGTCCATCTCGATGTCCCGCCGGTTCAGCCGCCCCATCCTCCACCTCCAAGGAGCTGCTCTGACGATCGCCTCGTCTATCGCGGCTGCTCCATCCCCATAGCCCCCCCCCCTTAACCTGCTCCACCGAAATCGCAACATCCTCATCGACTCCTCGGACGAAGTCGAGGCCTACTCGGCGCCACCAAAGAGGTTGTACACTCATCGCATTGCACCTTCTCCTTAACTCGACCTCCTGGCGCCAACGGTGCTCCATCCCGCACCCCCATGGAGCGGCTACCTTGAAGCCGGCGCCACGAGCGACATCTCCACGGCGGCTCTCCCCCAGTGCGAGGCCCTTTCGGCGGCGGTGGCCATACCGGCCGGATCTGCTGCTGCTGCTGCTCCGGCTCTCGCTCGCTTGCTCGCTCGCCTAGCTGCTGCTGCTGCTGCTCTCCCCCTCGCTTGTGCTGCCGCTCTGCTCCGATTAAGCCACACTTCAGTCGACTGACTTGACTTTTGAGTCAGTCGATTTTTAGGGGTTGGGGGGCTCGCCGGAGTTAAGGAAGAACCACCCGCAACAGGGACGGGGGCTCACCGGAGAGGTACCCCACTATCTATCTTAGGGTTCAGGGTGGGGGACGGGGGACCTAGAGGGCTGGACGGGGCGGCGGAGTTGTTTCGGGGCGGCGAGGCGGCGCTAGGGCCGGCGGTTCGACCAGTGGTGGCTGGCGGCTCAGGGGGGTGCAGGTTGAAGATGAACTGCAGGGCCTCCCTAAACTACATGTCAAGTGCCTCTGTGCTACCATTGCATTCAGTTTTGACAGTAGCATTCAGATTCCACAGTAAATTTCAATTTTGACAGTTAAGTTCAGAGTCAACAGTTTTTACCTCATCTGTTGTAGTCAGGTGGTTTTTGGTGATGTTAATTTTACATCCATTTTACATCATCTACTGGAGATGCTATTAGAATCCCACTTGAGATTGACGATGTCTGTCTTGTGCTGCTTCAACCTTGACATCTTACGGCTCACCAGAGCTGCTCCAACGACAGAACGATCCATCACAACAAAGCAGTGCCCTGGACGCCGTCTACAGATTCCTCAGATCTTCCTCCACACCTGCGACAGCCACCTCTGCCTCAACTGCTTCAGCGACCAACCCAATGATGCTGAGGTCGACACGGCTACGGCAAAGAGGTTGTACACTTGTTGCATCACTTATTACTATGCATTCACGTCGATCCATTAGGGCTATTTTGGTTCAACGGAAAAACGCCGATCCAATGTTGTTACCATCACTCTAAATTTCTGCATGCTCTCCTTGCATAATCTCACCATATTTTTTTCGTATGCATGTTAGATATTGTACACATTCATGCTGAACATGTAGAGAAAAAGAGAAGAGTTTTGCGTTGCAATACAATGTCATGCAGACATCACTCCATGGTGGGTTCAATGGCAAACCCTCCCCACCCCTCTCCAGATTGTAATCCAGAGGAAGATATCTGCTCTGAGGCGGATTCAGACGCCACTGACCACTCCTATTTACCCCCAAGGTGTTTTCTCTACCTTGGCATGATGATGTTAGTCATATCATGCATATGTTGCCTTGCAGTGCCTACTTTTGACATCATATATGTCATCTGCTTAGTTTAGACATGTTCTATAATGCCACATGTTTAGTTTCCATATCATATATGGGAATTATGCAGTCTCATGTCTTTTAGCTAGCCATAATATATGTGAAATGTGCAATGCCATCTTGTTTAACCAGTCATCATATATTTGAATGATATCTTGCCCATCCTTTTCTTCATTACATTTCCATTTGTCGACAATGTTTGTACATTAAACTACTCTTCTTGTGAATCAGCCATTTGGGTGGGAGATGGAAAAATCTAGAGTGAAAACAAGGCCTTCAGAGCACAGTGCTACCTGTCAAAGCAGATCTCTTGTTGGGTCCCGATAGCTCCTCAGAGATGGATTTAGAGACAGATGACCAGTCCTATTCCCCCACTGAGGTGTATGCTCTAACTTGGCACAGTTATACTGCTCATATCATGCATACGGTGTCATGCATTGCATAGTTTAGACATCATATACACAATATTCAACACCATGTTCTTAGTTCAGACATCATATCGAATGCCCTCTATTTAGCATATAAATCACATATGTGAATTAAATGATGCGATCGTGATTACTTAGATAACATGTAGGTGAATTATGTCACGCGATCCTGTTTAGTTATTCATCATATCTTTGAATTATGTTATGCTATGCTATACAATTTAGATAAACATCATATATGTGAAATTATGTCATGCTATCTGTTTTAGTTAAACAATATACATGTCAATTATTTCATGCCCTCTTTTTTCCACACTATCTATTGCATCTGTCTCTCATACAATGTCTGTACATTCAACTATGTTTCCTGTTTATCAACCATTTGAATTGGAGCGGGTGATGCCAGTATCTAGCGGACTAAAAACACGGTCTTCAAATAAAACAGTGCTACCTCCTGGTGGAGATAGCACCCCAGTTGTACATGCACAAGAACCATCCCTACCACACATAACCCAAACTCTCGCAGATTGTACCCCTACTGCGATGGACAGAGAACCAGCTTCACCCAATCTAACCCCAACCCCAGCCGATAGTAACCCAGTTCCTGTTGACACAGCACCATCTCCACCACAGAGCTCCCAAACAAGAGCAGTTAGTAAGGCAGCTCCAGTGCCCAAAGGGCCAGTACTATCACGGCGAACCCCAACTCCACCAGTTAGTACGCCTATTCTTGTGGAGGAAGCACAACCAGCTAGTCGTAGTTTAGCATCTATCACATTTGATGTTGTTAAATCGTATGTGCGTATCTTCCCATCTTGGAAATATTATACTGAAGATGAAGGAAAATGCCAGTTGCAGGTGTTTGTCCAGGAGTTATGTGTAAGTAATGTTAATCATGGCAATTACTTTGCTTCATCCCATACATCCTACCTCCATGATGGTTATAATACAACAAATTTTCCCATTTTTCTCTATAGAGAAGGACCAATTTGGAAACTCAGGATGAGGTAACCTATGCTAATACCTCTGCTATCTTCAAGAATGCTTGGTGGCAGTATCGGAATTACCTAAAGAAAACGTACTTCACCAGCAAAGAAACTCATCAAATTCCCTTACGTTCTCCTGAGACATATTTACTGGATGATGACTGGGAACGCCTTGTTCTGTACTGGTCCCGAACCAAGAATGTGGTAAGGTCTATGAGCTCATTTTCTATTTTTAAGTATTATATTCTTACGTCTTACTATACTCTGTTCATGTAGAACAAGTGCCTAAACCTGAAGAACAATTGTTCTATTTTAAGACTCCATTGCTATCATAGTTCAAAAAAGCGCTAGGCGTTAATTGTGAGTTTTGCCACCGCCTTGCGCTTTACTGACCAAAGTGCATGCTTATGCACAGTTATGCACAGATTATGCATAGTTATGCGCAATGCGTTTTGCCAATGCCTAGAGCCTAGGCGTGCTTAAGCGCTCGCTTAGGCGCGCCTTTTTTTAACTATGGTTGCTTTGCTCTTGTATCACTGTATTTACTCATATAAACTTATTTTTAAATTGAAGGATCCAATTGAAACTCCAATGGCACATCAAGTATGTTCACGCATGTTTCTTTTATAGGTTTTCTCTTATCAATAGCTCTGTTGATTTCAATTTCAATTATGTATACAATTGACTTTCATATCATGCACATTACTAGCATCACAACAGAGCCAATAGTTTGTTGTATATGTAGACCCATGGTACCCATCTGAAATCTTGTTGTGCCGTGTAGTTTCCCACGCTTTGTATTCTTTCACTGCTGCTTTGTCTTAAACTGATACGATTTGAACCGTGTCTCTATTTTGATTTGGCAAGACAATGCATTGACCATATGACATAGATATATGTTTGTTTGATGCTTTTATTATGTACTAGTACTTGGCAATAGAAGACTTGGTAGTTTAATCCTGTCCACCTTACTACTGAACTGGTTCACCAAAATGAGTTTCATATACTAGTACATGCTAAACTTGTTATGTGTCTCCTTGTTTCTTCTTTTAGAATGCTGACAGAATATTAGGGAAGAGTGCCTTATTAAGCAATGGTAAAGGAAGTAATGCAGATAAGGTTCAGGATAGTGACACATCCTTGTTGGTCTCCAACAAAGCTGATAAAACAGCTAAGGAAGACTATCTTGAAGACAGCAAGACAACCCCAAAGTCCTGTCTTGGTTTAGTGTTCGAGTTACTGGCCACTACCGCTTGCACAAGCTATTCAAACTCACTGTCTGAATCAGTTCAGTTTCTTGAGTCTCAACTACAAGCTGAAAGACATCGATCAGCTGTGCTGCGATAAGAAGCAGAAGGACCACAGAAGTCCCTGGAGCATTCAGATGCATACTTTCTAGTGCAACAGAAAGCGTTGGAGGATTTTAGTGCCAAACAGGACAAAGCTAATCAGCTTGCTAAGCTTATTGCCAGCATGGTGGATACCCAGGATAATGTTTCTTGAGCTCTTCTGAAGTTGTTTCAGTTATGCTCTTGTTTTGCTGTCGCGTTTATTTGCACTGGTGGCCAATTTTGACGGTTAGTGTATGTAATGTGTTGCTTTGCTCCCTATATTTGCACTGGTGGTAAACTTTGATGCCTAGTGGATGTAATATGTGTAATAGGGGTAATAGGCTAGCGTTAATTACTTGCTTATTTATTTCCTTATTTTCTTGTTTACTTGTTTGCTTGTAGTCACTGCAGTTCTTTTTCTGTTTTTTGCTAGTGGCCACAGTAGCCTATTTTTGGTAACTAGGCCAAAATAATCATGGCAACACACGGACTGTTGTAACCATGGGCCTCCTGCAGGCCGTATGATCCATGGGCCTTCGTCTGGCCATAGGATCCATTGGCCTTCTATACGGGCCGTAGGATCCATCGGCCTTCTATATGGGCCTTAGGGTCATGGGCCTTCTACGGGCCATAGGGTCCATGGGCCTTCTACGGACCGTACGATCCATAGGCCTTCTACGGGCCGTACTATCCATGGGCCTCATACGGGCCGTAGGATCCATGGGCCTTCTACGGGGCGTACCATCATTTCACCAATCATGGGCCGTACTATTCGTGGACCATAACGGGCCGTTAATAGGCCTTATTTCATAACTCTATGAAAACAGCCCAGCGGGTTCTTTTTACATGAAAACGGCCCAACGTATTAACGGTCCGCAAATGGGCCGACTGTAACGACGGGCTGAATTTGGCCCACAAGCAGAAAATGACAGTAACGGGCCGTATGTAACCGAATGCTGCAAATGAGCCCAAGAATCAATGGGCCCTGAGAAGGCTGAAAGATAACTTGGGCTTGAAATGGCCAAATGGAATAACAGGTTGTTAATGGGTATAAAGTGATACACTGTTCATTACGGGCCAGTTTCACCATGGGCCGTTAATGGGCCAAGAGTTACAAAGGTCCTCATATGTGCCGAAAGAAGTCATGGGCCACACATGGGCCGGAAGTTAAAACGGGCTGAATCATATTGGACGGCCCAGATAACGCTACTGGGACAAATTCGGATAGGGCGTAACGGGCCCTGGGTTAGCGGGCTGTAAATGGGCTATATGCGAACATGCCGTTAACAGGCTTTCCGTGGGCCGGCCCGCCACCTTTTGACCAAGTCAAATGGGCCAGCCTTTTCACAGGAATGGGCCTCTGTTGGGCCGTGCCATGTGTCGCCGTATCATAGGCGCCTTTGGTCCAATGAGCTGATGACATCTGTCCCAACGGTGAGCCGACACGTGTTTCCTCCAGCCAATGATGATTTTACATGTGGAAAATCCCCATTGGTCGGGGCTGTTAACGGGTTATCGGATCCAAAACCCGACCCGATAGCTTAACGGCGTTCCGTTACGGTGGATGCCACGTGTCGGTCACCCTTGACGAAAGCACTTCTGTGACACGTGATTTATCGTCATGGAAGTGGACACTTCCGTGATGATAATTTTGGTAATGTCATGGAACACTTCTACGACAACACAGGTATGACTATCTTGATTCTGTCATAAAATCGTCATGGATGTACATGCATGACAAAAAACGTGACCTACTGTGACAAACACGTATCATCACGGAAGTGTATTTTTTTGTAGTGTATAGTCATACGTGCTTATGGAAAAGAACTTGCATGAAAACTTTTGTCCTACCCTCCCGTGGCAGCGGGGTCCATAAGGAAACTAAGGGATATTAAGGCCTCCTTTTAGTAGAGAACCGGAACAAAGCATTAGCACTTAGTGGATACATGAACTCCTCAAGCTACGGTAATCACTGAAAGAATCCCAATTATTGTCACCGTGGGGTATGCGGATCATAACTCGTAATACGTGTCTATAACTTGGAAGATAGGATCAAGAACACATATATATTCATGAAAATATAATAGGTTCAGATCTGAAATCATGGCACCCGGGCCCTAGTGACAAGCATTAAGCATAGCAAAGTCATGGCAACATCAATCTCAGAATATAGTGGATACTAGGGATCAGGCCCTAACAGAACTAACTCGATTACATGATAAATCTCATCCAACCATCACCGTCCAGCAAGCCTATGAAGAAATTACTCACTCCCGACGGTGAGAATCATGAAATTGATGATGGGGGAAGGTTAATGATAACGATGGCATCGATTTCCCCCTCCGGAGCCCCGAACGAATTACAGATCAACCCTCCCGATGAAGAACAGGATGTGGCGGTGGCTCCGTATCATGAAATGTGATGAATCCTTCTCTTTGCTTTTTTTCTTGACAAATAGGAATATATGGAGTCGGAGTTAGGGTTGTCGGAGGTCGAGGCAGCCCACAAGCCTGGGAGGCGTGCCCTAGGGGGGTAGAAGCGCCCCCAGAGCTAGTGGCTCCTGGGTGGCCCCCCTCTGGTATCTTTTTCCGCCAGTATTTTTATATTTTCCACAAAAATTCTTCATAAATTTTTAGGTCAATCCCGAGAACTTTGATTTCTGCACAAAAACAACACCATGGTAATTCTGCTGAAAACAGCGTCAGTCCGGGTTAGTTTCATTCAAATCATGCGAATTAGAGTCCAAAACAAGGGCAAAAGAGTTTGGAAAAGTAGATATGATGGAGGCGTATCAACTCCCCAAGCTTAACCCATTGCTTGTCCTCAAGAAATTCAGTTGACAAACTGCAAGTGACAAAGAAAAACTTTTACAAACTCTGTTTGATCTTGTTGTTGCAAATATGTCTAGCCAATGTTCAGGTTTTCAGCAAAGATTATGAACTAACCATATTCACAATAACACTTAGGTCTCACATTTACTCATATCAATGGCATAACTAACTAGCAAGCAATAATAAGATATCTTGGATGACAACACTTTTTCAAAACAATCATGATATAATCTCGCTAGCCCTTTCTAAGACTGCAAAACATAAACACAGAGCACCTCCGAAGTTCCAGTACTGACTAGATATTGTAATTCATGAAAAAAGAGATCTAGTCACAGTCATACTCCACATCGACTAAAAGAAAAGCATATAAATGAAAATAGTGCTCTCCAGCTGGTGCTTTAATAATAATATGATGACTCAAGAATAAAAGTAAATGGATAGGCCCTTCATAGAGGGAAGCAGGGATTTGCAAAGGTGCTAGAGCTCGAAGCTTTTAAAATAGAGATGAATATAATTTTGAGAGGTATGCTTTCATTGTCAACATAACAACTAAGAGATCTCATTATCTTCCATTCTAGACACATTATAGGCAGTTCCCAAACAAAATGGTAAAGATTTTACTCCCCATCCACCAACAAACACAAGCCATGGCTAGCTGAATCCTCGGGTGCCCTCCATACCAACAACAATCCGGGGGAGTTTTGTTTCATTATTATATTTTAATTTTGATTTTAATCATAGGACTGGGCATCCCATTACCAGCCATTCTCTCATGAATGACAAGTGAGTAAACACTCATCATGAGAATAAAGCCCCTAGTCGCTACATGAGTGATTCGGGCATACAAAACAGATTATTATTTGAAGGTTTAGAGTTTGGCACATGCAAATTTACTTGGAACGGTAGGTAAATACCGCATATAGGTAGGTATGGTGGACTCTTATGGAACGACTTTGGGTTTAAGGAAGTGGATGCACAAGCAGTATTCACGCTTAGTACAAGTGAAGGCTAGCAAATAGATTGAGAAGCAACCAACTAGAGAGCGACAACGGTCATAAACATGCATTGAGATTAATAAAAATTCGGTACAAGCATGAGTAGGATATAAATCACCATGAACATAAATATCGTGGAGGCTATGTTGGTTTTGATTCAACTACATGCGTGAACATGTACCAAGTCAAGCCACTTGAATTATTCAGAAGAGGATACCATCCTACCATACTACATCATAACCATTTTAAATGCATGTTGACACTCAAGACAAACCATTATCCACTCCTAGCTACTTAAGCATGGCATGCGTAACTATGATCTCAAATTGTCCTTCAAACATGTTCATTCATAATAGGCTAAATCAAGAACGATGGGCTAATCATATTTATAAAAACAAAATAGGTCGAGTTCATACCAGCTTTTCTTCACCTCAACCACTTCATCAAAATTTGTCATTATTGCCTTTCACTTGCACGACCAAATGATGTGAATAATAATAAGAGTGCATGTGCAATGGACCAAGATGGAATCTACAAACGTTTATTCAAAGGAGAAGACAAGGTAATATGGGCTCTTTGTTAGATCAACAATAATGCATATGAGAGCCACTCAACATTTTCATCGTGGTCTTCTCCTTACGACCCAAAGAAAAGAAAAGGATTTCAGAGAAACACAATGAAATATTTTTGGAGTTTTTTTCCAGAGGAAAGCAAATTAACAAAAACAAGAAAAACTATTTACATGGGAAAGCTCCCAACAAACATAATAAGAACGATAAATCTTTTTGGGTTTTCTTTTAGGGCCATTTGCATTTCTGTCCCTAACTCGAACCACCTACTCATATTTGCGCCTAATTTCAAAGTCTGCTCAAATCTACCTCTCTGCCGTTAGGTGACCTTATAGAAATGCCATTTCGTGTCGTTTCTGTTAGGTCAAAGGCCTTTGACCGTCTACCGGACGCTACTTGGACATTTTGCCCCTGCCTCCAGGTGTCACTTACATGTGGGACCCACTTAGGAAAAAATAAAAATAAAAACACTTTCTCTCACCCCTCTATCTCTCACATACATATGGGCCCAGAAAAGGAAAAAAGAAAAACCCCTCTCCCACATCTCTCTCTAACTTACATGTGGGGCCTAGCAAAAATAATGAAAATAAAAAGGCTATTGCTCTGTCTCTCGACCTCGCAGTCTCTCTCATCGCCGGTGAACTACATGCGATGGCGAGCGGACCGGTCCTTGCGCTGCCACTCGAGCTGGATCGCCATGCTCCTCCAACAGCTCACCGTGCCCGGTCGCCAGCTCGCCACGCTCCACCACCCTCTCCCTCTCTCTCCTGCCAAGGAATAGCAAAGCAACGATCGTCGCCGTTGATGCGAGCACGGCCAGCGACAGTGCAGAGCTCTAATAAAATGTCTGATAGCCCCACCGCTCTCCGATTCATCTTCATGTGCGATTAATTGGATTGAAACGCCCCATAGTGATGGATCCTTCCTTGTCTTCCCCAGCTCCGGTGTCACGCCGCCGCCGCTCGATCTCCTCCACCAGTGAGCACCGCCACCTTAACTCGGGTTCTTGAGTTTCGAAATCTCCTCCTGAACATCGTCCGCCTGCTCCTGATTATCCTCGTATCCCCTAGCCACTCTTCCGGTGATCACCTCCCGTCGCCGCCGCTCAAGCTCGCAACTTCCGATCCTCCCCGGCGCCCCACATTCTCTGGCCACCTCAGGCCACTGAAGCTTCTCCCCCGCACCCTCACAAGCCCGGTCTTGTAGCCACTCAACTGCTCCGGCATCCTCCCGTACATCACCGTCGTGTCTTCGTGCGCGGGCGCCGGCGTGTTTTTAGTTAGCCTATTCCCAGATTATCCTAAACTATTATTAGTTCTAACTACACTCATTTTACAAAAGCTGACTAGTGGGGCCAACCCTCAAATAAATCAGTAAATAACGTTTCAAAAAATAATAGAACAATGATTGACCGATATCAAGTTTTATTTTTCATTTTATTAGTTGGCCCATATGTAAGTGAGAGAGAGGGGGTGAGAGAAAACATTTTTTCTTTTTCTTTTTTCTTTGAGTGGGCCCCACATGTAAGTGACACATGGAGACAGGGGCAAAATGTCCAGGAAACATCCGGTAGACGGTCAAAGGCCTTTGACCTAACGAAAACGGCACGTAAGCGCATTTCTATAAGGTCACCTAACGACAGAGGGGCAAATTTGAGCATGCTTCGAAATTAGGGGTAAATCTGAGTAGTGGGTTCGAGTTAGGGACACATGTAAAAGACCCTTTCTTTTAATACTACAACATCTGTTGAAAAAGGCAGTGCCTAGGAGGCGCTTAGGCACGCCTAGGCACTAGGAAATGGCCAAACGCCTCACCTAGGGCATAAATGGAGGTCTAGGCAGGGACAACAAGGATTTGCCTACCCAAGAACGAAAGCATGCCACACACTGCACTGATATGCCCAGCGGGTTATATTCCAATGGCAGTAGATGTTATTAACTTATTTATATGCCCTAAACTAATATCAACACCCATATAATAATCACATATACACTACAAGTAAAAACTATATTACCGCCTAGGTCGCGCCTAGGGCGCTTAGGCACTGCCTAGGCACTAGGCAGAGGCCAACTGCCTCGCTTACGCCTACCGCTTTTTCCAACCTGAACTAATTAAACTAGAAAGAAGAACTAAAAAAAGCTAGAATTGTTTTTGGATTTTGTCAAATTTTTTTCAAGCACACAAGAAGAAATCAAGAAAAATAAACTAGCATGGATTATACAATGAAGAAGGATGAACACCGACAACTGGAATGAATGTGTGACGCATGAATGAAATGTCGATGAGAAATACGTACTCCCCCAAGCTTAGGCTTTTGGCCTAAGTTGGTTTATTGCCACAGATCAAAGTAGCCCTCTCCTGGATACTTAGGAGGCTCTTGAGGGTTCCATTGGTTGGCGAGCTCCTGTGGCTCCCACTGATAAACATGCTCATGATATGGCTCAGGTGCTGGTGCTGGCTCAGATGTTTGGGGTTGTGTCAGAGCCCAGTATTTCTCAAATATTACAAAAAAATCATATAAAATTTTTAGGGCATTTGGAGAACTTTTATTTTCTGGTCATTTTTTATTGCGCGGGAAATTCAGAAAATAGTAAAAGTTGGGTACAGAAAGTTGCGTTTACTAAATTCATCCATCACATGCCCGTCAAAAGGAATCCATTAATAAGGTTGATAAGTCTTATTAATAAACTTCTTCCGGATGACATGAAACTGGAGAATCTTTGTATAGCACTAGGTTACCTCAACAGGGATATGCATGTCCCCAACAATAAGAATTTCATATTTCTTTTTGACAATAGGAATAGGGAACTTGAAATCTCCAATAGTAATTGTTGAAATTTTTCCAATGGAATTGATACTATTCACTTGAGGTTGTTTCTTCGAAAAGTGTACCGTATGCTCGTTACCATTGACATCAAAAGTGACATTGCCCTTATTGCAATCAATAACAACCCCTACATTATTTGAAAAAGGTCTACCAAGGATAATCGACATACTGTCGTCCTCGGGTATATCAAGAATAAAAAAGTCTGTTAAGATAGTAACATTTGCAACTACTATAGGTACATCCTCACAAACACCGATGGGTATAGAAGTTTATTTATCAGCGTTTGCAAGGAGATTTCATTTGGTGTCTACTTATTCAAATCAAGTCTTCGGTACAAAGAGAAAGGCATAACACTAACACCGGCTCCTAAATCACATAAAGCAGTTTTAACATAGTTTCTTTTAATGGAGCATGGTAGAGTTGGTATCCTAGGGTCTCCTAGTTTCTTTGGTATTCCACCCTTAAATGTATAGTTTACAAGCAAGGTGGAAATTTCACCTTTAGGTATCTTTCTTTTATTTGTAACAATATATTTCATATACTTAGCATAAGGAGACATTTTCAGAATATCAGTCAAATGAAGACGCAAAAAGGCAGATCTAAGCATTTCAACAAAGCGCTCAAATTCTTCATCATCTTTATTCTTTGAAGCTTTAGGGGGGAAAGGCATGGACTTATGAACCCATGGTTCTCTTTCCTTACCATGTTTCCTAGCAATGAAGTCTCTCTTGTCATATCTTTTATTCTTAGGTTGTGGGTTATCAAGATCAACAACAGGTTCTATTTTGACATCATTGTCATTACTAGGTTGAGCATAAACATGAACATCATCATTATCATTATTACTAGGCTCATGTTCATCACCAGATTGTGTCTCACCATCAGAGATAGAAATACCATTTGGATTTTTAGGGGTGTCTACAATAGGTTCACTAGAAGCATGCAAAGTCCTACCATCTCAAGTGGTTGAAATACAGAATCAAGAAGAAACATGAAGCTTCTTTCTTAGCTTGGATTGATTCCACACTGTAATTTTCTTCCTTGTTTTTTAGTCAGGCTAGCTTAGTTTTCCTTTTCCTTCCTTTTCTCTCTTTCTTTCCTTTTTATTTTCTTTTCTTTCCTTTATTTTCTTGGGCTTACCTCAAGCCTAGTTGTATTCTTGAGACTTTGCTACCTTGGCTCTTTATTTTTATGAAAGTTGCAATGGGGTTTTACCCTACTATTTATAGTCAAAAAAGGTCCTATCATCTTTCTTTTTCTTCTTAGATGGACTAGGTAAATCAGTATTAATTCTCTGAGAGTCTTGTTCAATTCTCTTAGGGTAACCTTCATGATACAAGGATTCCTGAGTCATTTTACCACCCCTGGTCATAACTCTAATAGCATGATCATTTGTCTTATTGTTCATCTCATTAAGCAGATCATGTTGCGCTTTGAGGACTTGTTCTACTTGAGTTTTTATCATTGATGCATGTTTACTCACACCCCAGACTTCATTAACAGTTCTAAACATATAGTCACTCAAGCATTCAATCATATAAGCATTTCGTTTCAATTGTCTACTAACCTATGCATTGAAGCTTTCTTGTTTAACAATAAAGTTATCAAATTCATCCAAGCATTGACTAGAAGTTTTAATATAAGGAATATCACCTTCATCAAATCTATAGAGAGAATTTATGTCTACTACCTGTGTCGGGTATTGAGACCATGTATTTCTTCAATAAGTGGTAAATGATTAACATCTTCAGCTTTAATACCTTTTTATTTCATAGATTTCTTTGCCTCTTGCATATCTTCTGGACTGACAAATAGGATACCCCTCTTCTTCGGAGTTGGCTTAGGCAGTCATTCGGGAAGAGTCCAATCATTATCATTACTCAATATATTATTCAATATTTCTTCAGCTTGTTCAACGGTTCGTTCCCTAAAAACACAACCAACACAACTATCTAGGTGGTCCCTAGAAGCATCGGTTAGTCCATTATAAAAGATACAAGTATTTCATTTTTCTTGAGAGGATGATCAGGCAAAGCATTAAGTAATTGGAGAAGACTCCCCCAACCTTGTGGGAGACTCTCTTCTTCAATTTGCACAAAGTTAAATATTTCCTGTAGAACAGCTTGTTTCTTATTAGGAGGAAAATATTTTTCAGTAGTAATATATCATATCCTGGGGACTACGCACACAACCAGGAGCAAGATAATTGTACCATGTCTTAGCATCACCCTTTAATGAGAAAGGAAATAGCTTAAGAATATAGTAATAGCGATTTTTTTCTTCTTGAGCAAACATGGTGGCTATATCATTCAATTTAGTAAGATGTGCCACAATACTTTCAGATTCATAACCATGGAAAGGATCAGATTCAACCTAATTGACTCAGATCGACAGAGAAGTCATAATCCTTATCGGTAACAAAGATAGGTGAGGTAGCAAACTTAGGATCATATTTCATTCTAGCATTCAAAGATTTTTCTTTCAACTTGACTAGTAATTTATTAAGATCCTCTCTATCCTTACAAGCAAGAAAATCTCTAGCTACCTCTCCATCCATAACATAACCCTCATGTATATCAGGCAAATCATATCTAGGATAGCTAGGTCTAATAGGTGTTTCAAAGTTTCCAGTTTCAATTATCTCATCAGTTTCAACATTCTCAATTTCTTTAGCTCTAGCAAGTTGTTCATCAAGAACTTCACCCAGTGGCAGAGTCTTATCAAGCAAAGTACTAGCATCATCATAAACATCATTCATAACAGAAGTAGCATCATCAACTACTTGCGACATATCAGGATTATTAGCAGGTGGTGGTGTCGCTAGCTTATTCAAAACAGAAGGTGAATCAAATGCAGAGCTAGATGGTAGTTCCGTACCTCCCCTCGTCTTAGAGGGAACGGTGTTGGTTCTGGTATCTTTCAAATTCTTCATAGTGATAAACATATATAAATCCCAAGTGACTCATCAAATATAGCTATGCTCCCCGGCAACGTCGCCATAAAAAGGTTGGGGATCACAACAGTTTTTGAGGGTAGAGTATTCAACCCAAATTTATTAATTCGACACAAGGGGAGCCAAAGAATATTCACAAGTATTATCAGTTGAGTTGTCAATTCAACCAGACCTAAAAGACTTAATATATGCATTAAAGTATTTAGTAGCAAAGTGGTAGGAAAGTAAAGGTAGTAGTGGCAAAAGTGACAGTGACAGTTTGTAGTTATTGTAACAGCAACAACGGCGAAAGTAATTTAGCAAAGATCAATATATGAAAAGCTCGTAGGCATTGGATCAGCGATGGATAATTGTGTTGGATAATATTCACCATGTAGTCTCATAACCTAGGGCTACACAGAACTAGCTCCAATTCATCAATGTAATGTAGGAATGTATTCCGTATATAGTCATATGTGCTTATGGAAAAGAACTTGCATGACATCTTTTGTACTACCCACCCGTGGTAGCGGGGTCCATAAGGGAACTAAGCGATATTAGAGCCTCCTTTTTAATAGAGAACCAGAACAAAGTATTATCATTTAGTGAATACATGAACTCCTCAAACTACGGTAATCACCAGAAAGAAACCCAATTATTGTCACCTTGGGGTATGCGGATCATAACTCATAATAGGTGTCTATAACTTGCAAGATAGGATCAAGAACACACATATATTCATGAAAATATAATAGGTTCAGATCTGAAATCATGGCACTCGGGCCTTGGTGACAAGCATTAAGCATAGCAAAGTCATAGCAACATCAATCTCAGAACATAGTGGATACTAGGGATCAATCCCTAACAAAACTAACTCGATTACATGATAAATGTCATCCAAACCATCATCGTCCAGCAAGCCTACAAAGAAATTACTCAATCCCGACAGTGAGCATCATGAAAATGGTGATGGAGGAAGGTTGATAATGATGACAACATCGATTTCCACCCTCCGAAGCCCTGAACTAACTCTAGATCAGCCCTCCCAATGAAGAACAGGAGGTGGCGGCTGCTCCGTATCGTGAAACGCGATGAATCATTCTATGATTTTTTCTTGATAAACATGAATATATGGAGGGTTACCGGAGGTCTATTGGGCCCACAAGCCTGGGAGGCGCCCCGTGGGGGGTGGGCTCCCCCCAGAGCTTGTGGCTCCTAGGTGCCCCCCTATGGTATACTTTTCTGCCAGTATTTTTTAAATTTTCCACAAAAATTCTCCGTAAATTTTCAGGTCAATCCGAGAACTTTGATTTCTGCACAAAAACAACACCATGGCAATTCTGCTAAAAACAATGCCAATCCGGGTTAGTTTCATTCAAATCATGCAAATTAGAGTCCAAAACAAGCGCAAAAGAGTTTGGAAAAGTAGATACGATTGAGAGGTATCACTCGGCACAAGTGATCTTCAGCTTGTCCCAGTTCAACCACTTTTGATGGCTTAGAAAACCTTTATATATATAAAGATATCACATGTAGGTTAATATACAAATACAAACACAAATGTTCTCTGGCATAAGAAATGTAAGGAAGGGAATTCGTAGGCAAATGTAAGAAAAGATATGATGCAATTTAGATTATTGTTTGCTTGCAAGTGATTTATTGCTACTACCGATTTATTATAATATTGTTGATTGCTTTGCACGGGATTTATTTTCACAGAAACAAGGATGTGGGGGTTGGTACATGATATTTCTCCAACATAACTATAATTTTTTATTGTTCCATGCTACTATAGCATCAATCTTGGATGTTTTATATGCAATTATATGAGATATTATATCATTTTTTGGGACAACCCTATTAATTTAGTGCCAAGTACGAGTTGATGTTTTTTGCGTGTTTTTGGTGTTCCAGGAAATCATTACCAAACGAAGTCCAAATATCACGAAAGTTTTTAATGATTTTTTCTGGACATAAGAGACCCTAGATGCTTCGGGAGGAGGCCATAAGGCGAAGGAGTAGGCCACAAGCCACATGGGCGTGCGCAAGGGGTAAGGCACTCCCATGTGCCTCGTGGGCCCCTCGTTCCTCCATTTGACCTACTACCAGCTCAATAAATTCTCTAAAATCGGAAAACCAACAAAGAGCCTCCCAAAACACTTTTTTTGCCGGCGCAAGCTTCTATTCTCGTGAGATCCCATATGGAGGCCTTTTTCGGTATTTTGTCCGAGGGGGGATCGATCACGGAGGGCTTCTACATCAACCTTGCTACCCTCCCGATGATGTGTGAGTAGTTTACCACAGACCTATGGGTCCATATATAGTTAGTAGCTAGATGGCTTTTTCTCTCTCTTTGATCTTCAATACAATGTTCTCCTCAATGTTCTTAGAGAACTATTCCATTGAATCTTCTTTTTTGGTTTGTTTGTTGGGATCCAATGAATCGCAGGTTTATGATCAGATTATCCATGAATATTATTTGAGTCTTTTCTAAATTCCTATATGCATGATTATTATAGCTTTGTATTTCTCTCCGGCCTATTGATTTGGTTTGGCCAACTATATTGATTTATCTTGCAATGGGAGAGGTGCTTTGTAATGGGTTCAATCTTGCGGTGATCTATATCACAGTGACAGAAGGGACAAGACACGTATTTGTATTGTTGCCATTAAGGGTAAACGATGGGGTTTATTCATATTGATTGAGTTTACTTTGTCTACATAATGTTGTCGGAGTACACAAACAAGGGGTATTTGTTTCCTCCTGACTGATGCACAAACCTGCAAGGCCTCCCAGGCAATCCGCCCCTATCAAGCATGACAGAACTCAAGAAGACTAAGTCAACAAGAGATCACCACAAGGAAGCTTCCCTTGCGGGGCAAGAGAGCCTGGCCGGGTCGAGGCAGCGCCTGAAGGACGAGATCAGATCAGCCTGACAAGTTTTCCGGGGCCGCCAAGACTAGAAACCACTAGGCTCCTTGCCAACAGGTTTTCACCAAGACGCCACCGCTCCACCTCATCGCATCCTAGTCATTAATCAGTGCAGTGTCAAGCTATCAAGCGACCAGGAGGATCCTATCAAGCACGTGGTAGCATGATGAGGAAGAGATTAGTTGTATTGACACCCGTCCAGGGGACGTGTGATGCTAATAAGAAGAGGCAGATAAGCGGCATGACAGGCTTGTCGGGCTACAACACCAGCTTGATACCTAGCAATGCATTTAATGCACTTGGTCCCAACTGCCAGAGTTAGGCATGGTAGCACTGTTAGCTATCTAATCATCTCAAAATGATTGTTTTGCCACTGTGGTTGCCCCTTAACCTATAAAAGGAGGCCCGAGGCAACCTAGCAAGGGGTTCAGACATTTGATCCCTCAACACTTGTATGCACGTACTGCTTTCCCAGAGGCAACCTTGCCGGGCTAGAGCATGTCGTGTGTTCGTGTTCCTCCAGATCAATCCACCAAAGCAGGAGTAGGGTTTTACGCTGCAAAGTGGCCCGAACTTGGGTAAAAGAGATATGTCATCGCCGTGCTGCTCCCTACGGTTTCTACTCTTTGTGCAATGTGACTGTCCCCTCGCCGAACCACAAAGGGGCACCCCTGCCCCATAGGTGATTGTGCTTCCATGCCGACATCTTTGGCATGCCAGGTAGGGGGTGTCGCTTGTGCAAACCTGAAGCAGTAGCCGGTGCGGCGATCTTCATCATCCTTTCGCATCGCCCATGGCTCGCAATTAAGAGGGCGGGACGGCGACGCCATCCCCTGCTTCGTCGGTCCATTCGTCCGTGGCTCCTAGCGCCGCGGCCATAGCGGACAGGATGTGCACCACGGGCAGCGCGACCATCGTTGGAAGTGCTACTGTCGCCCTTATCACTATCTTCTTCGAGCCTAGGATGCAACAGCGATGGCGCGAAGGTGGACGAACCGATTGTTGATAAGCCACGTCCGCCGGTGAGAACATTCTCCCCACAGGGATGAGCGCTCGATTAAGCCGTGGGCCACGGTAAATCCATCGGGTCTCCATCCCAGCCAACGGAGCAACATCCTTACGAAAGGAAATCGCGGCAGGGCACCTTTTCATCTTATCCCAGCAAGTCTCATCACACGTGGCAGTGCATTGCAACCTTGTTGCATACGAAGAGTGAACCGCCTTATACGTGGGAGACTTCCGAGGGAGAGAAGGACTTGCGCCCCCACGACAACAGCATCTACAAGACTACAAAAAGATGTTGTGATCCCCTATTTGGTTTCGAGGCTCTTTCATATGTGCCTTGCAACTCCTTTGGTTTAAACCTTAACACTTACATGAGATATCTGAAACGCGAAGGGAAACTTCCATGATCGCTTGCATCCTCGTCCGTTTCTAGCCTGCTCAACATTCCAGGAAGCCGCATCAAGAATGTCGAAGGGAAACTTGCTGATGGCCCCTATGCTTGCAAAATGCTAGGGGGCCGCCCCCACAGCGGCACAACTAGTGTCTGCCTCAGCAAGCTCGCACCAAGTGCAAGATTCATAATCATGCAAGGGCAAAGGGTAATTTAAACTTGAAGGATAGCACCAGTTCATACAACTACTTAAGAGTACTATTACATCCCAGAAGGTAGCAAGACCTAACACAAGGACAAAATATGTCTTTTTGTTTGGCGGCGATACAATAAACGGAGCAAGGAAAGTTAGTCCCGGCAACCTCCTTGGACCTGGGGCACTCAAAGAACCTTGTCGGCCAGAGGCCCGATAATTTGAGCAGCAGGAGAGGTGTCCGTCCCGGTAGGCAGCTTCTTCAAGGTGTCGGAGACATCGACGTCAGGATGGCGCTGCGCAAACTTGACAAGGATGGTGAAGATTGCATCTCGAGCAAATTTTTGGGACTCACTAGCAAAGTTGGCGGATCTATCATCCTCATATGTTTTCATCCCTTCAATGAGGTCTTCGAAGAAGTGTGTTAGCTTAACGCTTGGGGCCTCGTGCTCACTGACGAAGAAGGTCTAGATCTTCATGTTCATATTGGCAATCCGAGAAGAGATGCGCTCTACTATGTTGACCATGCTCTTTTGACCAAAGGTCATATAGAGCAACCTGGTCCTTAATTTTGAGCTCTACATCTTTCCGGAGAGCTCCTGCAGTTTTGGCTTCTTCCATCAAGGCCCTCTCCCGGTCCTTGGCCTGCTCAAGATCCTTCTTTAGGGTGGCGAGCTTGGTGTTTAAATCCCCAATGGTACTGGAAGCAGCAGCCAGCTCCTGGTCCTTAGTGGCAGGTTGTGATTGCAGCCCCTCTAACATGATGGCTTCCTTCCGTGCCTCCTCCCTAAAGGCCTCGGTCTCCTTCTTGCTCCCAACAAGCTCTTCCTCCAGTTTCCCTATTTGGGTCTCAAGCTCTACTTTGGCATTGGAAGTTGCGACAAGGTTGTCAGTAACCTCCTTGAGTTTTGCTACCGCATCCAGGGACCATGGGTTGATGGCTTTCTTATGGCTGTCCTCAAGATCCTTGACCCGCTGCTGAACAAGGATTTTTCTACCTCTTGAGCTTGCGTTGGTTTTTTCCTTGTAGAGGAAAGGGTGATCCAGCAAAGTAGAGTAAGTATTTCCCTTAGTTTGATAACCAAGGTATCAATCTAGTAGGAGACAACGCACAAGTCACCGAATACCTGCACAAACAATCAACAACTTGCACCCAACGCAATAAAGGGGTTGTCAATCCCTTCACAGTTACTTTCAAAAGTGAGATCTGATAGAGATAGATAAACGGTAAAGTAAATATTTTTGGTATCTTTGGTTTATAGATCGGAAAGTAAAAGATTGCAAAATAGTAGATTGGAAACTAGTATGATGGAAAAGAGAACTTGTATTATGGAAAAGAGACCCGGGGGCCATATGTTTCACTAGTGGCTTCTCTCAAGATAGCAAATAATATGTTGGGTGAACAAATTACTGCCGAATAATTGATAGAAGAGCGCATAGTTATGACGATATCTAAGGCAATGGTCATGAACATAGGCATCACGTCCGTGTAAAGTAGATCGAAACAATTCTGCATCTACTACTATTACTCCACACATCGACCGACTCCTGCATGCATCTAGAGTATTAAGTTCATAAAGAACAGAGTAACGCATTAAGTAAGATGACATGATGTAGAGGAATTAACTCAAGCAATATGATGAAACCCCCATCTTTTTATCCTCGATGGCAACAATATAATACGTGCCTTGCTGCCCCTACTGTCACTAGTAAAGGACACCACAAGATTGAACCCAAAGCTAAGCCCTTCTCCCATTGCAAGACAAATCAATCTAATAGGACAAACTAAAATGATAATTCAAAGAGGCTTGCTGATACGCCTCCATAGTATCTATAATTTTTGATTGTTCCATGCCAATATTCTTCAACTTTCATATACTTTTGGCAACTTTTTATACTATTTTTGGGACTAACATATTGATCCAGTGCCCAGTGCCAGTTCCTGTTTGTTGCATGTTTTATGTTTCACAGAAGACCAATATCAAACAGAGTCCAAACGGGATTAAAACAGACGGAGAATTATTTTGGAATATTTGTGATTTTTGGGAAGTAAAATCAACGCGAGACGGTGCCCGAGGGGGCCAGGAGATAGGGGGGCGCCCCAGGGAGGCAGGCGTGCCCTAGACTCTCCTGGCCCCCCATAAGGTGGTTGATGCTCTTCTTTTGCCGCAAGAAAGCTAATTTTATGAGAAAAATCTGGGCGAAAGATTCACCCCAATCGGAGTTACGGATCTCCGGATATTAAAGACACGTGAAGGGGTAGAATCTGAGAACGCAGAAACAGAGAGACATATCCAATCTCGGAGGGGATCTCGCCCCTCCCACGCCATGGGAGCCAAGGACCAGAGGGGAAACCCTTCTCCCATCTAGGGAGAAGGTCAAGGAAGAAGAAGAAGAAGGGGGGCTCTCTCCCCCCTTGCTTCGGGTGGCGCCGGAACGCCGCCGGGGGCCATCATCATCACCGCGATCTTCACCAACACCGCCGTCATCTTCACCAACATCTCCATCACCTTCCCCCATCTATATTCAGCGCTCCACTCTCCCGCATCCCGCTGTACCCTCTACTTGAACATGGTGCTTTATGCTTCATATTATTATCCAATGATGTGTTGCCATCCTATGACGTCTGAGTAGATTTTCATTGTCCTATCGGTGATTGATGAATTGCTATGATTGGTTTGAGTTGCATGTTTTATTATTTGTGCTGTCCTGTTGTGCCCTCCGTGTCGCGTAAGCATGAGGGATCCCCGTTGTAGGGTTTGCAATATGTTTATGATTTGCTTATGGTGGGCGGCGTGAGTGAACAGAAGCACAGACCCGAGTAAGTAGGTTGTTTGCGTATGGGATAAAGGGGACTTGATACTTTAATGCTATGGTTGGGTTTTAACTTAATGAATCTTTAGTAGTTGCGAACGCTTGCTAGAGTTCCAATCATAAGTGCGTATGATCCAAGTAGAGAAAGTATGTTAGCTTATTCCTCTCCCTCAAATAGAATTGCAATAGTGATTACCGGTCTAGTAACATAGTCAATTGCTTAGGGACAATTTCACAACTCCTACCACCACTTTACAACACTTGCTATATTTACTATTATTGCTTCTTTATCTAAACAGCCCCTAGTTTATATTTACGTGCTCTTTATTATCTTGCAAACCTATCCAACAACACCTACAAAGTACTTCTAGTTTCATACTTGTTCTAGGTAAAGCGAATGTCAAGCGTGCGTAGAGTTGTATCGGTGGTCGATAGAACTTGAGGGAATATTTATTCTACCTTTAGCTCCTCGTTGGGTTCGACACTCTTACTTATCGAAAATTGTTGCGATCCCCTACACTTGTGGGTTATCAAGACCTTTTTCTGGCGCCGTTGCCGGGGAGTCATAGCGTGGGGTGAATATTCTCGTGTGTGCTTGTTTTCTTTATCACTAAGTAATTTTTATTTGCTGTTCTAAGTTGTTTTATATCTTTAGTTATGGGTAGGAAACGCAAAATACCAAAAAAATTAGTTGTACCTACTGCACCAATGGTTGAAGAACCACTCAAAATCTATCACACTCTTGAAGCTTTTTACTTGGATCATCTTCGATCCCTTTGTGCTCGTGCTGAAACCCCAACTAGCTTAGTTGAGGGCAAATCTTTAGATGAGCATGCTTGTTATGTGCGACACCGTATATCTGAAAAAGGGAAACTATTATGGGATCAAATTCAACGTTTGCAATGCTATGCTTGGAATTTATGTGAAATATATGATATTACTTGTTGTTCTGAAAACCCTAAGAAACACCTTCCCTACCAATGTGAGTTTGATAATGGAATCGTATCTTCATATGCTGAGGGTGTTTATAATTACTATGATATTCAACAAATTGAAGAATTTGTTGCTTTTAAGGGTGCATATGAAATTGCTTCTTTGATTGAAAAGTATGATGCTACTCTCTACAAATCTGAAAACTTTGCCATACTTGAATATTGTTATGATAATTATGCTTCTAATGCCTATGTTAAACCATATATTGAGAAATTATCCGTTGTCCAAGAAGAGACTAATGTTTTGCAGGAAGCTATGGAAGAAGAAATTGATGAAACTATGAGCTCATTGGATGAAAAACATGATGATGAGAGCGAAGAACAAAAGGAGGAAGAGCGGATTGATCACCCGTGCCCACCTTCTAATGACAGTAACTCTTCAACTCATACATTGCTTAATTCCCCTTCGTGCTTACCGAAGGATGATTTCTATGATGATTGTTATGATCCCGTTGATTCTCTTGAATTACCTTTTTGATGATGCTTGCTATGCTTGTGGCCAAGATGCCAATATGAATTATGCTTATGGAGATGAACTTTCTATAGTTCCTTATGTTAAACATTAAATTGTTGCTATTGCACCCACGCATGATAGTCCTATTATCTTTTTGAATTCTCCAAACTACACTATATCGGAGAAGTTTGTGCTTATTAAGGATTATATTGATGGGTTGCCTTTTACCATTGCACATGATGATTTTGATGAATGTAATATGCATGTGCTTGCTGCTCCTACTTGCAATTATTATGAGAGAGGAACTATTTTTCCACCTCTCTATGTTTCCCATACTATGAAATTGAAAGAAACTGCTTATACTATGCATTGGCCTTTACTATGTGTGCATGAATTGTTCTTTTATGACATGCCTATGCATAGAAAGAGAGTTAGACTTCGTTGTTGCTTGATATATGTTACTTTGTGCTCACTACTAAATTACAAATCATTGTTAATTAAAATTGGCTTTGATATACCTTGGGATCCGGGTGGATTCATTACTTGAGCACTATATGCCTAGCTTAATGGCTTTAAAGAAAGCGCTGCCAGGGAGACAACCCGGAAGTTTTAGAGAGTCATTTATTTCTGTTGAGTGCTTTTATATAGTTTAAAAACAAATAAAAATAAAGAGGGGAACCTAAAAACTTTAAAAAAAGGAAAGTGAAAGTGAGAGAGACAAGCATTGTTTAAGTGGGAGAGCTCCTGGAACTTTGTTCATGCTCACGGGAACTTTGTGAATCTTGATTACAGAAACTTTTCATCAAAAATAATTATCCCCTTGTACAATTCCTTGTATTATAAAAATAATGTGCCAAGGTTTGCCTTTAGGATGTTTACAATGCTTGTTGGTTTGTACGGTGCAGGACAGAAACTTTGGCTGCAGTGCTCGATTTTACATTTTTAACTGGAACGTCAAACGGTTCTGATTCTTTTTGCACTGTCTTGCTATACAACTTGATTATTTTTCCTAATTTCGGTAGAATTGTTGGGGTACCATAAGTATGGTTAATGTTCAGATTTCTACAGACTGTTCTGTTTTTGACAGATTCTGTTTTTGATGCATAGCTTGCTTGTTTTGATGAATCTATCAATTTATATCAGTGGATTAAGCCATGAAAAAGTTATATTACAGTAGACACAATGCAAAAACAAAATATGAATTGGTTTGCAACAGTACTTAGAGTGGTGATTTGCTTTATTATACTAACGGATCTTACCGAGTTTTCTGTTGAAGTTTTGTGTGGATGTAGTGTCTAATCGAGGATGTCTCGATATGAGGAAAAGGAAGAGAGGAAAGAGCTCAAGCTTGGGGATGACCGAGGCACCCCAAGGAAATATTCAAGGAGACTCAAGCGTCTAAGCTTGGGGATGCCCCCGAAGGCATCTCCTCTTTCTTCAACAAGTATCAGTATGTTTTCGAATTCGTTTCGTTCATGCATTATGTGCAAGTCTTGGAGCGTCTTTTGCATTTAGTTTTCACTTTTATTTTATGCACCATGCTGGTATGAGATAGTACTTTGTTGATTTATAGAATGCTCATTGCACTTCACTTAAATCTTTTGAGTATGGCTTTATAGAATGCTTCATGTGCTTCGCTTATATCATTTGAAGTCTAGATTGCTTGTTTCTCTTCACATAGACAACCGCCATTTGTAGAATGCTCCCTTGCTTCACTTATATCTATTTAGAGAGATGACAGGAATTGGTCATTCACATGGTTAGTCATAAAATCCTACATAAACCTTGTAGATCACTGAATATGATATGTTTGATTCCTTGCAATAGTTTTGCGATATAAAGGTGGTGATATTAGAGTCGTGCTAGTTGAGTAATTGTGAAATTGAGAAATACTTGTGTTGAGGTTTGCAAGTCCCGTAGCATGCACGTATGGTGAACCATTATGTAACAAAGTTGGAGCATGAGGTGTTTTTTATTGTCTTCCTTATGAGTGGCAGTCGGGGATGAGCGATGGTCTTTTCCTACCAATCTATCCCTCTTGGGGCATGCGTAGTAGTGCTTTGCTTCAAGGGCTAAGTAGAATTTTGCAATAAGTATATGAGTTCTTTATGACTAATGTGAGTCCATGGATATACGCACACTCATCCTTCCACTTTGCTAGTTTCTATTTTACCGTGCAACTTTTGCCGGTAGCATAAACCGATTATTTACCCTCCTCAAAATAGCCACCATACCTACCTATATGGCATTTCCATAGCCATTCCGAGATATATTGCCATGCAACATTCCAACGTTCTGTTTATTATGACACGTTTCATCATTGTCATATTGCTCTTTGCATGATCATGTAGTTGACATCATATTTGTGGCAAGGCCGCCTTCATAATTTTCATACATGTCACTCTTGATTCATTGCATATCCCGGTACACCGCCGGAGGCATTCATATAGAGTCATATTTTGTTCTAGCTTTGAGTTGTAATTCTTGAGTTGTAAATTCATAAAAGTGTGATGATCTTCATTATTTGAGCATTGTCCCAGTGAGAAAAGGATGATGAAGACTATCCCCCACAAGTCGGGATGGGACTTCGGACTTTATAAAAATAAAAGAGGCCAAAGAAGCCCAAAAAAAGAAAAAAGAAAAAAGAGAAAGAAAAAAAGGAAAAAAGGAAAAAAAGAGAAAAAAATAAAATGAGAGAAAAAGGGAGAAGGGACAATTGCTACTATCTCCTTTTCCACACTTGTGCTTCAAAGTAGCACCATGATCTTCATGATAGAGAGTCTCCTATGTTGTCACTTTCATATACTAGTGGGAATTTTTCATTATAGAACTTGGCTTGTATATTCCAATGATGGGCTTCCTCAAAATGCCCTAGGTCTTCGTGAGCAAGCAAGTTGGATGCACACCCACTTAGTTTCTTTTGTTGAGCTTTCATATATTTATAGCTCTAGTGCATCCGTTGCATGGCAATCCCTACTCACTCACATTGATATCTATTGATGGGCATCTCCATAGCCCGTTGATACGCCTAGTTGATGTGAGACTATCTTCTCCCACTTTTTGTCCTCACAACCACCACAATAGACCACCATTGTGCTATGTCCATGGCTTGCGGTCATGTATTGCGTAAGAGTTGAAAAAGCTGAAGCGCGTTAAAAAGTATGTACCAATTGCTCGGCTCGTCATCGGGGTTGTGCATGATGGGAGCATTTTGTGTGACGAAGATGGAGCATAGCCAGACTATATGATTTTGTAGGGATGAGATTTCTTTGGCTATGTTATTTTGATAAGACATAATTGCTTGGTTGGTATGCTTGAAGTATTATTGTTTTTATGTCAAATGGTAGAATATTGCCTTGAATCACTCGTGTCTTAATATTCATGCCATGATTAGACTTATGATCAAGATTATGCTAGGTAGCATTCCACATCAAAAATTATCTTCTTTTAATCATTTACCAACTAAGGACGAGCAGGAATTAAGCTTGGGGATGCTGATACGTCTCCGTCGTATCTATAATTTTTTATTGTTCCATGCCAATATTCTTCAACTTTCATATACTTTTGGCAACTTTTTATACTATTTTTGGGACTAACATATTGATCCAGTGCCCAGTGCCAGTTCCTGTTTGTTGCATGTTTTATGTTTCGCAGAAAACCAATATCAAACAGAGTCCAAACGGGATAAAAACGGACGGAGAATTATTTTGGAATATTTGTGATTTTTGGGAAGTAAAATCAACGCGAGACGGTGCCCGAGGGGGCCAGGAGATAGGGCGCGCGCCCCAAGGAGGC